>NC_138314.1:40367500-40447500 GCF_965601325.2 Salmo salar
CTGGCTTCCCTTGGCATCCATGAATACACACCTCAGTAAAGGTATAAGCACTGTGTTATTTGAGTTGATGAACTAAATGGTTTTTTTTTGTTGGTCTATGCTGATCAATTTTTTTATGTAATTTATTATGAGTGTACGCCCTTATAGGCTACTGAGAATTATTTTAGAGAGATAATGTCCACCTCTCTGTAGAGATAATGTGCACCTCTCTGTAGAGATTATGTCCACCACTCTGTAGAGATAATGTCCACCTCTCTGGAGAGATAATATAATGTCCCCCTATCTGGAGAGATAATGTCCACCTCTCTGGAGAGATAATGTCCACCTCTCTGGAGAGATAATGTCCACCTCTCTGGAGAGATAACGTCCACCTCTCTGAAGAGATAATGTCCACCTCTCTGAAGAGATAATGTCCACCTCTCTGGAGAGATAATGTCCACCTCTCTGGAGAGATAATGTCCACCTCTCTGGAGAGATAACGTCCACCTCTCTGAAGAGATAATGTCCACCTCTCTGGAGAGATCATGTCCACCTTTCTGTTAAAGTCAGTTGGTCTGACCCAATCCAGGTAGGAGGGTTATCAACCTGTCTTTATGCTAGTCTGCTTCAGACTTTCGGGTCGGGACTATTACCTGCCTGTCTGTCAGCCATGGTGTGCTATACGAGATGATTGTCAGTCAGCCATGGTGTTCTATACGAGATGATTGTCAGTCAGCCATGGTGTTCTATACGAGATGATTGTCAGTCAGCCATGGTGTGCTATACGAGTTGCTTGTCTGTCAGCCATGGTGTGCTATACGAGATGATTGTCTGTCAGCCATGGTGTTCTATACGAGATGATTGTCTGTCAGCCATGGTGTTCTATACGAGATGATTGTCTGTCAGCCATGGTGTTCTATACGAGATGATTGTCAGTCAGCCATGGTGTTCTATAAGAGATGATTGTCTGTCAGCCATGGTGTTCTATACGAGTTGCTTGTCTGTCAGCCATGGTGTTCTATACGAGATGATTGTCTGTCAGCCATGGTGTTCTATACGAGATGATTGTCTGTCAGCCATGGTGTTCTATACGAGATGATTGTCAGTCAGCCATGGTGTTCTATACGAGATGATTGTCAGTCTGTCATGGTGTTCTATACGAGATGATTGTCAGTCAGCCATGGTGTTCTATACGAGATGATTGTCAGTCAGCCATGGTGTTCTATACGAGTTGCTTGTCTGTCAGCCATGGTGTTCTATACGAGATGATTGTCAGTCAGCCATGGTGTTCTATACGAGATGATTGTCAGTCAGCCATGGTGTTCTATACGAGATGATTGTCAGTCTGTCATGGTGTTCTATACGAGATGATTGTCAGTCAGCCATGGTGTTCTATACGAGATGATTGTCAGTCAGCCATGGTGTTCTATAAGAGATGATTGTCTGTCAGCCATGGTGTTCTATACGAGTTGCTTGTCTGTCAGCCATGGTGTTCTATACGAGATGATTGTCAGTCTGTCATGGTGTTCTATACGAGATGATTGTCAGTCAGCCATGGTGTTCTATACGAGATGATTGTCAGTCTGTCATGGTGTTCTATACGAGTTGCTTGTCTGTCAGCCATGGTGTGCTATACGAGATGCTTGTCTGTCAGCCATGGTGTTCTATACGAGTTGCTTGTCTGTCAGCCATGGTGTGCTATACGAGATGCTTGTCTGTCAGCCATGGTGTTCTATACGAGATGATTGTCAGTCTGTCATGGTGTTCTATACGAGATGATTGTCTGTCAGCCATGGTGTGCTATACGAGATGCTTGTCTGTCAGCCATGGTGTTCTATACGAGATGATTGTCAGTCTGTCATGGTGTTCTATACGAGTTGCTTGTCTGTCAGCCATGGTGTTCTATACGAGATGATTGTCAGTCAGCCATGGTGTTCTATACGAGATGCTTGTCAGTCAGCCATGGTGTTCTATACGAGATGATTGTCAGTCTGTCATGGTGTTCTATACGAGTTGCTTGTCTGTCAGCCATGGTGTTCTATACGAGATGATTGTCAGTCTGTCATGGTGTTCTATACGAGATGATTGTCAGTCAGCCATGGTGTTCTATACGAGATGATTGTCAGTCTGTCATGGTGTTCTATACGAGTTGCTTGTCTGTCAGCCATGGTGTTCTATACGAGATGATTGTCAGTCTGTCATGGTGTTCTATACGAGATGATTGTCTGTCAGCCATGGTGTTCTATACGAGATGATTGTCAGTCTGTCATGGTGTTCTATACGAGATGATTGTCTGTCAGTCATGGTGTGCTATATGAGATGCTTGTTGTGAGGCAGTGTTTAAAGTAAAGGACTGTAATAGAATTGTGAAGGGTTCGCTAAAAGCAGTTTATTCTAGCTGGTCTTACTTTTGTGTATCAATTTGTAAAATATTCAATCAAATCAAATCAAATAAAACTTTATTTGTCACATATGCCGATTACAACAAGTGTAGACCTTACCGTGAAATGCTTACTTACAAGCCCTTAACCAACAGTGCATTTCAAGAAGAAGAAATTATTTACCAAATAAACTAAAGTAAAAAATAAACATTATAATAAAATATGTACACAAAAAAGTAACACAATAACATAAAAATAATGAGGCTATTTACGGGGGGTACCGGTACTGAGTCAGTGTGTGGGGGTACAGGTTAGTTGAGGTAATATGTACATGTAGGTAGGGGTGAAGTGACTATGCATAGATAATAAACAGCGAGTTTCAGCAGTGTACAAACAAATGGAGGGGGGTCAATGTAATAGTCCGGTGGCCATTTGATTAATTGTTCAGCAGTGTTATGGCTTGGGGGTAGAAGCTGTTAAGGAGCCTTTTTGTCCTAGACTTGGCACTCTGGTACCGCTTGCCGTGCGGTAGCAGAGAAAACAGTCTATGACTTGGGTGACTGGAGTCTCTGACAATTTTATGGGCTTTCCTCTGACACCGCCTATTATATAGGTCCTGGATGGCAGGAAGCTTGGCCCCAGTGATGTACTGGGCCATACGCATTACCCTCTGTAGCGCCTTAAGATCAGATGCCGAGCAGTTGCCATACCAGGCGGTGGTGCAACTGGTCAGGATGCTCTTGATGGTGCAGCTGTAGAACTTTTTGAGGATCTGGGGACCCATGCCAAATCTTTTCAGTCTCCTGAGGGGCAAAATGTTTTGTTGTGCCCTCTTCACGACTGTCTTGGTGTGTTTGGACCATGATAATTAGTTGGTGATGTGGGCACCAAGGAACTTGAAACTCTCGACCCGCTCCACTACAGCCCCGTTGATGTTAATGCGGGCCTGTTCAGCCCCCCCCTTTTCCTGTAGTCCACGATCAGCTCCTTTGTCTTGCTCACTTTGAGGGAGAGGTTGTATTCCTGGCACCACACTGCTAGTTCTCTGACCTCCTCCCTATAGGCTGTCTCATCGTTGTTGGTGATCAGGCCTACCACTGTTGTGTCGTCAGCAAACTTAATGATGTTGATGGAGTCCTGTTTGGCCACGCAGTCGTGGGTGAACAGGGAGTACAGGAAGGGACTAAGTACATACCCCTGAGAGGCCCCAGTGTTAAGGAAATCGAGTGTTAAATCGAAATCGAGTAGCTACCACTGTTACCTCACTTTTTTCTAAATACAAGACTGAAAGACTTGTCCAGCGCCTTCCTGACATCTCCTTTGGTCATGAGACATTTTACTTTACTGTAAGGTATAACTTAAGTGCCCAAAACCTCTCCTCGGGGACCCTCAGACATTGTAGCACTGAACTAGCATACCTAATTCACCTTATCAAGGGCTTGATGATTATTTGACAAGTTGAATCAAGTGTGCTAGCTGTGGAAAAGTTAAAATACATAAAATTGCTGAGGGTCGCCCAAGAGGTTGGAAAATCCCTATAGCCTTTACAGTATAATATCCTATACACTATTAGGCTACATGTGATATCCCTTTAAAACCTTGAACAGTTTATATGCGGTTTTCCATTGTACTATTAAGGGTTTCCCTGATCAAGCCAGGAGGAACTGAATATATTATGTAAATGTTATAGGCAGGGGCGCAACTTTCAAAGGGGACCCCCCACATTCTGAAAACACATTCTGTGATACAGAATTAGGCATCGGTGTGCTTTAGGACCATGCGGACACCTCTGAGTAGTCGGGTAGGCTGTTTGTAGTGTTTATCCGATTGAATAAAATAAAATAAAAAAATAAAAATAAAAATAAAATAAATATATATATATATATATATATATATATATATATATATATATATATATAATTATGTCCCCCCCAATTCTAAAAGCATAGTTGCGCCCCTGGTTGTAGGTACATGTCGGAAGATACATTATCTCCCATTCCAGATACCAGTCCGGGTCTTTAAAATGGTCGTAAGGGGGCAGACATAGGTAGGAGGTAGGAGCTGGATTGGCCAAAGAAACGTGGTAAGGATCCCACACTGTCTCCAGAGCAAGCAATATAATGCACGCGATGAACGGAGTTGATGTTGTATGGTGATGAACTATAGAATGAAACAGCCCTGGACGCAACACTTCTAACGAATCCAACATCTAAATATAAACTGCACAATGAGAAGCTCATCCATGTAACTTGTTTTAGCGAATGTGTAATAACAAACCCAGTGACGGAATGTACTTTATTTTCTTAGGTTTTCTCCCTCTATTCTAAAGGGGAGGGTAGCTGATAACTGAGGGCGGTGGCATTCGCTCTGAGTGCACGGAGCTGCGCGAGTCAGTGCTTTGACTCAAGTCCTGGGACCCCTGAACCCATTGGTTTCCCCCCATATTCTTTCTCTTTCTACATTATCCGCTGAACTGACCGTTATTATAACGGACAACAACCACCTCGACTGCATCTGGACCACAACTGCTATTTTACGAACAGTGGGTTTCATCAGCAAGGTGTTTGTTTTACTCTGCCTATAATGGGGAAAAGTGGACAGTCTGCGAAAACTGGAATAGGACTTGCGAGGTACTTTCTGCGAACGTGTACCATACCTGGACTCGTTCTTCTGGTCCTCGTAAACACTGGAGTCGCACAAGGTAAGACCACCCGTTACTGTCCTTTCAACACGATTATGCTACTATCTTGAGTGTAGCAGGGATTTGAAATATCAATGCTCAGTCGACATTAATTGTCGCATCTTATATAAGGTTATAGGCAACAATCATTTGGCTTATCACACCTGCATTATAATTTTTTCGACAACATAATGTTACACAATTGAAAATTCCCCCTCACTTGTCACGGGGGAAATGCATATCGCGTGCAACTCCAGACTTGAAAAGACCAGATTGAGGATTGCACACTTGCGGGTCAATTATGAAATCTAAAAAAAACGATGATCCTCATGAATTCTAAAGGCTATTTATTTTGTCAACTAGGCTATAATTTTCTCAGGTTTATTTCGTAATAGAGTCAAACTATGTAATGTGCTAAGCAATAGCCTACACCTATACGTGCGTATTGGGAAATATGAGCCGCTTCTGAAGAAAGCTTACGCGTGTGCGTTCACCACACATTATGTTGAGCTAATCGTAGCTATTCATTTATTATGATGTGAAAGCATCAGTTAGCAACATGACATTACGCTATCTAACAAGACGTTTTGTTGATATTTAGTGAAGAAGATACGGATAGGCCTACATTTTGTCACGTAAACATTTTACAGAGGCGAGTTTGGACTGAACTTTCCGAAATCTAGTTCGGAGGGAATCGACGCCACCTATCAATTCTAACCCTCAACAAAAACATTGGCTAAATATGCCTCTTTATTAATTCACGACACAATTTAAAATGTTGTGTTATGGCTGAATAAGCTATTGAATTAATGTTGTGACCTCGATAATGAAAACCATGGAAAAAATTATGTGACCGTGCAGCAATAACAATAACAACTTATTAGCCGAATAATAATGATAATGATGATAATAATGATAATAATAATAATAATAATAATAATAGTGACTAGCGATCAAAAGTAATTCCGTTAACAAGACTTTTAATGACTGGTGTTATTATCAAGGCTTGGGTTCAATTCGGTTACTCTTATTGTATTAGCTATCATGTTTAATCATTTGCCCGACTGGTGTGTAATTGAACACAAAGTTCAATACAACTAGCTTTCTGAAGAATCTTTCAAATGTGTCCCAGCACAATATGCATATAGGATGTCGCTGAACAACATTTTGTTGCCTAAGTAAAACTTTTTCACTGAACTCCAAGGTATAATAACTTGTGAGTTTCCAATGTTTATATCATAATAATAATTATAATTTTAATAATTATACTTTTTTACTAATAATACTTTGTGTGGCCTTAGGTGATATTCCTGTTACTATTACAAATTATTACCTTGTCTCCTTGTCTGTACAGACTGACTCTAAAATACAATATTTGTTTGTTTTTCACTTTAATAAACAAGAGCTTTGAAAATAAATGAGTTAACTAAATTTAGTTGAGTTCAGTTAAAGTAAAATAAGCTTACTCATTGGCATTCTGGCGTGAATGTAGTATTTCTTGGTAGATTTTTGTGCCATGTAGTTGTTCCTGTAATATTGCTCTGCAGTGTCTTTCTATCACCCATTGAACTGCATTGCTAACATCCACGGCCTTGGTTTTGAGACAACACTATTTGATATTGTTGTTGTGAAACAGTATTTTCCAGAGTAAATAGGCTACCAAATTGTTCTTAGCTATACATCTCAACATAATGTCTTATTTATTTTTTGTATTCCTCTTTCCTCTGTGGGCCTTTTACTTTACCTTCCATTTAGAAAAGTTATTTTGTGCTCATCCTTCCATTACAACAACTTTCACCATGCTTGGTAAGTCAGTCTAAAGTCACATTACTACTTGTGTTATTGAACCAGAACACTTACAAATAGGTTGGCCAAACAACCGCAAATTGGCTTGTGTATATAGGCCTAATTGAGTCAGATCGATACTGTGTACCTAAGCCCTCTATCCTTCCTGTCGGCTTTGGGCTGTGGTCATTAAAAAACAGAGACGCACAGGACGACGCAGTCAGTGGAATGTTATTTAAGGATGTAAGTGGCAGCCATCTCCTCGCTGCACTGAGAAGGGGCGTAAAACCCCTTGGCCTATTAAAAAGCCATTAGCTAAACCCACTCTCAATAACGGCTGATTGTGTGTGAAACAAACAGGTTTAAAAAGCCTCCCTGTGTTGACAGGGTGTGCATTCCAGACCGTCCAGGTGATGGGGCTGCTTACTTCTGCAGCGGCGCTCAGGCAAGGTTACACAATACCACGTTTTAAAGGTAATCATATAAGTATGAAACTGATTGCGGGAGGCAAGTGAGACCCCCTTGAGTCTGTCACCAAGGACCACGGTCCGAAATCTCTGTCGGCCATTACGGACGCTCCCAGAGGGCCCCGTAGCCAACTGTGGAGACAGCTGTGTCTTGTCTGCTCCAGACTGGGTTCTGTGATTGGCCGTGGAGGCCCGCTTTTTACAGCCTCACTGACTGCCATTGAGTCGGAGCTGCCACCGAACTCTCTGGGTGTTCTCAGCTTTGATCCGTCTTGGACTTGACAATGACAGAGCTTTGACTCGGTAGCAGTGACCTGACAATGACAGAGCTCTGACTCAGTACAGTGACTTGACAAGGACAGAGCTCTGACTCGGTACAGTGACTTGACAATGACAGAGCTCTGACTCAGTACAGTGACTTGACAAGGACAGAGCTCTGACTCAGTACAGTGACTTGACAATGACAGAGCTCTGACTCGGTAGCAGTGACCTGACAATGACAGAGCTCTGACTCAGTACAGTGACTTGACAAGGACAGAGCTCTGACTCAGTACAGTGACTTGACAATGACAGAGCTCTGACTCAGTACAGTGACTTGACAATGACAGAGCTCTGACTCGGTAGCAGTGACCTGACAATGACAGAGCTCTGACTCAGTACAGTGACTTGACAATGACAGAGCTCTGACTCAGTACAGTGACTTGACAAGGACAGAGCTCTGACTCAGTACAGTGACTTGACAATGACAGAGCTCTGACTCAGTATAGTGACTTGACAATGACAGAGCTCTGACTCGGTAGCAGTGACCTGACAATGACAGAGCTCTGACTCAGTACAGTGACTTGACAAGGACAGAGCTCTGACTCAGTACAGTGACTTGACAAGGACAGAGCTCTGACTCAGTACAGTGACTTGACAATGACAGAGCTCTGACTCGGTAGCAGTGACCTGACAATGACAGAACTCTGACTCAGTACAGTGACTTGACAATGACAGAGCTCTGACTCAGTACAGTGACTTGACAATGACAGAGCTCTGACTCAGTACAGTGACTTGACAATGACAGAGCTCTGACTCAGTACAGTGACTTGACAAGGACAGAGCACTGACTCAGTACAGTGACTTGACAATGACAGAGCTCTGACTCGGTAGCAGTGACCTGACAATGACAGAACTCTGACTCAGTACAGTGACCTGACAATGACAGAGCTCTGACTCAGTACAGTGACTTGACAATGACAGAGCTCTGACTCGGTAGCAGTGACTTAACAAGGACAGAGCTCTGACTCAGTACAGTGACCTGACAATGACAGAGCTTTGACTCAGTAGCGGTGGCCATGGACTATCTTGAAAGACAGTCTTTGACTGCATGGCTCCTTTGTATTAAGGTGTTGAAATTAAATGTGATGGCATACTTTCTTCCCCTCGTCTTTGTTTCACCGTTGCCTACTTTCCTAATCATACTCATATAGTGTGAAGTTTATGTACAGTGGCAAGAAAAAGTATGTGAACCCTTTGGAAATATCTGGATTTCTGCATAAACCGGTCATAAAATTTGATCTGATTTTCATCTAGGTCACAACAATAGACAAAACATAGTCTGCTTAAACTAATAACACAAAAACAATTATACATTTTCATGTCTTTATTGAACACACCGTGTAAACATTCACAGTGCAGGATCGAAAAAGCATGTGAACCCTTGGATTTAATAACTGGTTGACCCTCCTTTGGCAGCAATAACCTCAACCAAATGTTTTCTGTCGTAGCAAATCAGACTTGCACAACGGTTAGGATGAATTTTGGACCATTCCTCTTTACAAAACTGTTTCAGTTCAGCAATATTCTTGGGATGTCTGGTGTGAACTGCTCTCTTGAGGTCATGCCACATCATCTCAAATCGGGTTGAGGTCAGGACTCTGGCTGGGCCACTCCAGAAGGCGTATTTTCTTCTGTTGAAGCCATTTTGTTGTTGATTTACTTCTGTGTTTTGGGTCGTTGTCCTGTTGCATCACCCAACTTCTGTCGCGCTTCAATTGGCAGACAGATAGCCTAACATTCTCCTGCAAAATGTCTTGATAAACTTGGGAATACATTTTTCCGTCGATGATAGCAAGCTGTCCAGGCCCTAAGGCAGCAAAGCAGCCCCAAACCATGATGCTCCCTCCACCATACTTGGGATGAGGTTTTGATGTTGGTGTGCTGTGCCTTTTTTTCTATACACATAGTGTTGTGTGTTCCTTCCAAACAACTGAGCTGTAGTTTCATCTGTCCACAGAATATTTTGCCATTAGCGCTGTGGAACATCCAGGTGCACTTTTGCAAACTTCAGACGTGCAGCAATGTTTTTTTTGGACAGCAGTGGCTTCTTCCATGGTGTCCTCCCATGAACACCATTCTTGTTTAGTGTATCACATATCGTAGACTCGTCAACAGAGATGTTAGCATGTTCCAGAGATTTCTGTATGTCTTTAGCTGACACTCTAGGATTCTTCTTAACTTCATTGAGAATTCTGTGCTGAGGTCTTGCAGTCATCTTTGCAGGACGGCCACTCATAGGGAGAGTAGCAACAGTGCTCAACTTTCTCCATTTATAGACAATTTTTCTTACCGTAGATTGATGAACAACAAGGCTTTTAGAGATACTTTTGTAACCCTTTCCAGCTTTATGCAAGTCAACAATTCTTAATCTTAGGTCTTCTGAGATCTCTTTTGTTGGAGGCATGGTTCACATCAGGCAATGCTTCTTGTGAATAAAAAACTCAAAGTTTGTGAGTGTTTTTTATAGGGCAAGGCAGCTCTAACTAACATCTCCAGTCTCGTCTCATTGATTGGACTCCAGATTACCTGACTCCTGACTCCAATTAGCTTTTGGAGAAGTCATTAGCCTAGGGGTTCACCTACTTGTTCCAACCTACACTGTGAATGTTTAAATGATGTATTCAATATAGACAAGAGAAATACAATAATTTGTGTGTTATTAGTTTAATCATACTATGTTTGTCTATTGTTGTGACTTAGATAAAGATCAGATCAAATTTGATGACCAATTTATGCAGAAATCCAGGTAATTCCGAGGAGTTCACATACTTTTTCTTGTCACTGTATATCTGGGGGTGCTTACTAGCAAGATGGGCCTGAAGCTAGTAATTCAGAAATGAAATGTTTTGACAAAAACATTGAAGTATTTTCCTCGCTCAAAGAGGATGTTGCTTTTGTAGTCTAGTCCTGTGTTGGTTTTCACAGAGATGTAAAGAGACTGAGCAGCACCAACACCATCCAAAGTATTCACAGGGGAAACCCTGGGTTAGAACAGAAGTCAGATGAGTACACGCACGCACGCACGCACGCACGCACGCACGCACGCACGCACGCACGCACGCACGCACACACACACACACACACACACACACACACACACTACCTTCCATCCCCATCTTGAATTTTAAATGTAGAATAAAGACAGAGTTGGAGCTGATTTTCAGTAGCTCTCTGATAGTATTACTGTGTACTCTCTGATAGTATAAATGTCTACTCTTTGATATTATTACTGTGTACTCTCTGATATTATTACTGTGTACTCTCTGATATTATTACTGTGTACTCTGTAATAGTATTACTGTGTACTCTGATAGTAATAATGTGTATTCTGATAGTATTACTGTGTACTCTCTGATATTATTACTATGTACTCTCTGATAGTATTAATGTGTACTCTCTGATAGTATTAATGTGTACTCTCTGATAGTATTACTGTGTACTCTCTGATACTATTACTGTGTACTCTGTAATAGTATTACTGTGTACTCTGATAGTATTACTGTGTACTCTTTGATATTATTACTGTGTACTCTCTGATAGTATTACTGTGTACTCTCTGATAGTATTAATGTGTACTCTCTGATAGTATTAATGTGTACTCTCTGATAGTATTACTGTGTACCCTCTGATAGTATTACTTTGATGCATTACTATGATGCATTGTTCATGGACTGTGGAACTCCAGCCCTGATTTAGGATCTCATTCTAGAGTTCTTTGTTTGGGAGTTTTGTTTGGAATGAATCAATGGCTCGTAGGTACTAATGGAGTATACACTATAGTTGGTGAAAATCGTGTTCTTTAATTTGCATAATGACTATTTTTGACTCACTGAATAGCCACACTTGTTTCGCCAATCACTTGTCCTCCCCGTTTGTTCATAGTCTCATTTTCCTCCCTTGTCTCTACTCCCTTCCCATGTCCTCTCTCTCTCTCTCTCTCTCTCTCTCTCTCTCTCTCTCTCTCTCTCTCTCTCTCTCTTCTCTCTCTCTGTCTCTGTCTCTGTCTCTCTCTCTATCTCTCTCTCTCTCTCTCTCTCTCTCTCTCTTCTCTCTCTTTGTCTCTCTCTCCTCTCTCTCTCTCTCTCTCTGACTGTGCTCATTAAGATTTATTCAGATTAATTAAACTGCGGTTAAACAGTGGAGTTATTGTTGTGCCTCTGAAAGAGCTGAGAGCAGTGGGACACGGAGTCAGTTGCTCACTGTTGCGTGCTGGGCCTCACATGCCATAGAAACAGTAGGCCCATAACTCAGCCTGGCTCTGCCTGCCCTGAGGCGTCACAGAAAGCTAGCTGTGGCTTTAGACTTTAGGCGGCATTGTGCTCCGTGCCAGCTGCGCTTCACGGGAGGCTCTGCACCACCTTGCATCCTCCATCTGATTTCTTCCTCCCTCTTGCCCTCTTTTTCACGTAGGGCACAGCCAAACCAGTGAAACTGGTAACCCAGAGCAACCATGCTACCCATGGAATCAAAGAGAGTTTTTCTTTTTTAGTTATGTTTATTTATTGTGTAGAACACAGAGTCCTCTCATCCTGCTCGGGGTATAACCAGATCCGTCCTGCCCGGGGTATATCCAGATTCATCCATATCTGCTTACAGTACACCTCTGAAACTGGAGCTTACAGCAGTTTACATCCAAATCCATGTACTGTACTGCGTCCTCACGGTTCGTCTATACTCTGTCACTGGCTGAAGCAGTTGGCTTCAATCTGTCGACACAAGGCGGGGAGAGAGAGAGGGTCTAATCAATGGCTGCAGGAAAGACAACAAACATTCCCAGCATGCTTAGCTGGGAGGGCTCCCACGGTCTGGAGGCCCAACAGGCAGACAGACAGGCTGGCAGACAGACAGGCAGACAGACAGGCAGACAGGTAGAAAGACAGACTGGCTGCCAGGCAGACAAACAGGAAGGCAGACAGATAGGCAGTCTGGCAGACAGGCAGACAGACAGGCTGGCAGAGAGAGAGACAAACAAACAGACAGGCTGGCAGGCAGTCAGGCAGACAGACAGGCAGAAAGACAAAATAGCTGTCAGGCAGACAGACAGGCAGACAGACAGGCAGGCTGGCAGTGCTGATGGAGCTAGCGCTAGCCAGTGATAAACAAGGGATCAGATGGGGAGAGAAGTGGGCTGCTGAAGTGGGCTCTCTGTCACTCTGAATGTGTAATTCTGCCGGAGAGAAAAGGACAATTGTGATGAGGGGGCCACGGGCGCTTTTGTTTCCTGCATGTTTATTGTCTGTTATTGTCCTCTTGGGAGTAAGAGGAATAAATACGCAGGGGAAGGTGTTTTTCTTGTGTTGAATTCTACATTCACTCTCCTTTCAGGCAGACAAAGCTTGAGTGTAAAGCAGTGAAAGCTCCTCTGAATGTGCACAGGGGATCAGGAAAAGCAGAGGAGTGTCCCTCCCTCGTGAGCTACCCGGCAGACCTCTTGTGTAGGAGCCGGCTGAAGGATTAGGCTTGGTATTCCTCTATAGCCTTCTTTTTCCTCCTCTCTTCTTCACAGCCTTCTTTTCCCCTCCTCTCTCTCTTCTCCACAGCCTTCTTTTCCCCTCCTCTCTCTCTTCTCCACAGCCTTCTTTTCCCCTCCTCTCTCTCTTCTCCACAGCCTTCTTTTCCCCTCCTCTCTCTCTTCTCCACAGCCTTTTCCTCTCCTCTCTCTCTTCTCCACAGCCTTCTTTTCCCCTCCTCTCTCTCTTCTCCACAGCCTTCTTTTCCCCTCCTCTCTCTCTTCTCCACAGCCTTCTTTTCCTCTCCTCTCTCTCTTCTCCACAGCCTTCTTTTCCCCTCCTCTCTCTCTTCTCCACAGCCTTCTTTTCCCCTCCTATCTCTCTTCTCCACAGCCTTCTTTTCCCCTCCTCTCTCTCTTCTCCACAGCCTTCTTTTCCCCTCCTCTCTCTCTTCTCCACAGCCTTCTTTTCCCCTCCTCTCTCTCTTCTCCACAGCCTTCTTTTCCCCTCCTCTCTCTCTTCTCCACAGCCTTCTTTTCCCCTCCTCTCTCTCTTCTCCACAGCCTTCTTTTCCCCTCCTCTCTCTCTTCTCCACATAAATTATTTTTTTGGTCTCTCTCTCTGCCAGAGATGCCTGGTAATCTTCAGGGTTGATCAGACCGACTGCATATGTAAAATTTGAGACTATAATGACTGTAATCATTGCTGTAACTTTGTACCTCCTCAGCTTACATTTGAGCCCCCAAAAGATTGTTACCGCTGAGAAATCACACAAAGTAGGACTATGTGCATAACGAGTACGTTGTAGCGCTGCCAAAAGGAGTAGGGATTCTGAGCTTGTGCTGTAAAAAAGGTTTAGCTGCCGCTATATACATGTGTAATACAGTCACACACACACACACACACACACACACACACACACACACACACACACACACACACACACACACACACACACACACACGAAGGTACAACAAGGGCACAGTTACAGAAGACCACTGATTATAATACGAAATTCTATATTTTGCTGGTGACATCATTTTGTCTACAAGCAATTTGCGTTGATTCATTTGAAGGCGGTGTTCTCTGTGATTATGAATATAAATAGGACTTTGCTGAGGCTGCATGTTTCCTTCTTCACTCACAGTTTACCGGAGATAGTGCCAGTAGAAAAATCACATTGTTATTTCTTGTATTAACCAGAATGGTAATAGCGGTGGTGGCTGTTTTCTACCAGTGCAGGTAGCTAAGGCGTCAAAATAATGACTCTGCTGAAGATAGTTGCTAGTTGCAATCTTTTCTTCTCCACCAAAATGAGGAGAGAGAGAGAGAGATGGTAATTAATCACAGACTGTCACACTCCTAACTACAGAGGGAGCATCACTGGGCACAGTCTTCTTCTATTAGCAGTCCATTAGCTGAGCTAGGCACAAGTAGCAACACTTCACTGGCATTCCACAGTCCGAGTAGATGTCATGTCTGTCAGCACGAGAGATCCCTGAAAGAAACCACTCACATTCGTATGCTAGTGGAAGCACAGGGGAAGAAAATGGTTGTTGTTCCTTTGTGTAGCAGTAGAAAGAGCAGTGAGTCATGTCCCACCTTGGTGTTCTGTACTGCAGGATTGTTTCTGTGTCTGCGAGTGTGTGTGTCTGCGTGTATCTGCGTTTCCATGTGTGTGTCTGTTATATAATTTGATTGCATATGACTATAACAATAGTGGTGGAATGGGGAGGCGGAGGAGGAAGAGGAAATTGAATAAAAGACAGAGGTAAGGGTTGTAGGTGCGGAATAGGAATCCTTACTTTTTATCTTGTTAGGAAGGTAAACGTGGCTACTTCAAACTCATTAAGCACACACCCATACAGACAATGTGCACATGTAATATTGGGCAGTCTGTGGATTCATCTTGGACGTGTCTGAGAAAACCTGCTTCATGTTAATTATTAGGCAGTCTGTAGGTTCATCTTGGACGTGTCACGTCCTGACCAGTAAAGGGGTTATTTGTTATTGTAAGTTTGGTCAGGACGTGGCAGGGGGTGTTTGTTTTAGGTGTTTCAGGTTTTTTTGGTTAATGTTCTATGTTAGTCTATTTCTATGTCTGTGTCTAGTTATTCTATTTCTATGTTTAGTTTATTGGGTTGACCTTCAATTGGAGGCAGCTGTCCCTCGTTGCCTCTAATTGAAGGTCCTATTTAGTAGGGGATTTCTTTCTATGGGTTTTTTGTGGGTAGTTGTTCCGTATGTGTAGCTGTGTGCCTCACAGGACTGTTTCTCGTCGTTGTTTTTTGTTTAAGTGTTTGTTTTGGTTTTCTTCATTAATAAAAGAAGATGAGCATTCACATTCCCGCTGCGCCTTGGTCCCATCTTTACGACGAACGTGACAGGACGTGTCTGAGAAAGCCTGCTTCATGTTAATTATTGGGCAGTCTGTAGGTTCATCTTGGACGTGTCTGAGAAGGCCTGCTTCATGTTAATATTGGTCAGTCTGTAGGTTCATCTTGGACGTGTCTGAGAAAGCCTGCTTCATGTTAATATTGGTCAGTCTGTAGGTTCATCTTGGACGTGTCTGAGAAGGCCTGCTTCATGTTAATATTGGTCAGTCTGTAGGTTCATCTTGGACGTGTCTGAGAAGGCCTGCTTCATGTTAATATTGGTCAGTCTGTAGGTTCATCTTGGACGTGTCTGAGAAGGCCTGCTTCATGTTAATATTGGGCAGTCTGTAGGTTCATCTTGGACGTGTCTGAGAAAGCCTGCTTCATGTTAATATTGGTCAGTCTGTAGGTTCATCTTGGAAATATCTGAGAAAACCTGCTTTTCTTTGCAGTTCACAGAACTTCTCCACGTTCATATGTTCTTCAGAGAAATTCTCAAACCTGTGTCCCAAAAGATATGTTACCTCTACAAAACGACTGAAACAAGCATCCAAAAAGTTATTTTTACCTGGGTATAAAAGACAGCATCAAAAACACCATAAAACTTTCATAAAGGGACCTCAATGAACCGCCAAACTTTGTGTGGAAGACATTTATTCCTCCCATCGTTTGTTTCATTGATTCTCTCCTGCACACTGTGCTGTTCTGTGCTGCACAGCCACGGCAGCTGTATGCTTCATTCCAAATGGCTCCCTATTCCTCACACAGTGCACTAGTTTTGACAAGAACCTTATGGGCCCTGTTCAAAAGTAGTGCACTAAATAGGGAATAGGGTGCCATTTCTAACGCAAATGTGGTCTCTCTTACAGTTTTATTGATATTTATGACCTCAGAGCAGATTGTGGAATGGGAGCTGTTGCCGCGCCGACACACAGTGCTGATGTGGATGTAGTTGGACTGTGGAGTGGAGAGTTTACACCTCACCTCTACGTATAGCCTCTGCTCCCTCGCAAACACAAATAATCTCCCTTGGTCCCACTTGGTATTTCAGATACTCTACAGTCTTGCTTCGGTAAGGGCTTAGCAAACTGTTAGATTTCCGGATGCTTTTGTATCTCTACAGAGTCCCAAAATGTTCATTCAGTTTGCAGCTAGGTCTATGTGCTATTATCATGTTACTGTGATCACAATCTGTTGTAACCGGAGATTCCTATAAACCATATACATTACGACCTGCTGGGTTCACGGTTGCCATACACACCATTTTAATTCCCAACAAAGGGTTAAGGCTTGTGCAACGCTCACATAGAAGGAAGGGTGCCTTAAAAATAAAAATAGATGTAAAAAAATCACACATATGAGGCTGCTGATGAAACCGAGAGGTAATGGTACCCTCCCCCTTTAAAGGATTCTCTCCTATATAGCTGCCGACTGGTGCTGTAGTGGTTAGCGGTGAATCAGGAGCCAGTGACATGGGGCCTTCCCCAATGGACTTCAGGAAGTGATGTGGAATTCCAGCAGCTAGGAGCCCAGCCAACATGGTGCTAGATGAATACAAGGACAGACACATATATATCATGAGTGGCCAGATTGGTGTGTTTACCCAGAACCCTTAGGTTGGCAGGTGGATAGACATGGAACACTAACTTCCATAAAGTGACTGCAAGACTCACTCCCATACCCTATCTGCCATTAGCCTCTAATCAGTGACTGTTTAGACCTGGGACACCAGTCTGCCATTAGCCTCTAATCAGTGACTGTTTAGACCTGGGACACCAGTCTGCCATTAGCCTCTAATCAAGGACTGTTTAGACCTGGGACACCAGTCTGCCATTAGCCTCTAATCAATGACTGTTTAGACCTGGGACACCAGTCTGCCATTAGCCTCTAATCAAGGACTGTTTAGACCTGGGACACCAGTCTGCCATTAGCCTCTAATCAAGGACTGTTTAGACCTGGGACACCAGTCTGCCATTAGCCTCTAATCAAGGACTGTTTAGACCTGGGACACCAGTCTGCCATTAGCCTCTAATCAAGGACTGTTTAGACCTGGGACACCAGTCTGCCATTAGCCTCTAATCAAGAACTGTTTAGACCTGGGACACCAGTCTGCCATTAGCCTCTAATCAAGGACTGTTTAGACCTGGGACACCAGTCTGCCATTAGCCTCTAATCAAGGACTGTTTAGACCTGGGACACCAGTCTGCCATTAGCCTCTAATCAAGGACTGGTTTAGACCTGGGACACCAGGTGGGTGAAATTAATTATCAAGTAGAATAAAAAAACATCATTGCTCCGGACCTCCAGGATCAATTTTGAATACGCCTGATTTAACGGATGCAATGGATGTAGTTTTGTGTATTTATTTTATTGAACTGATAAAGCCATACCTTCATAACTACTGTAGTTATTTTCATCTTATCATTCTTGTCACAGTGTTTGACAGTTTTTTAATCTGAGATACAGCAAATAGCCTATTTGCCTAAATGATTGATGTATTTGCCTTTACTGTTGTTTGTCGTTCCATAGTTGTCAACCAATGACTTGATGAATGTAGTGTGAAACAACACTATAAGCCAGATGGGAGGAGAGAGGAAGACAGTGTCATAACGGGGTTATTGTACCACATGAAAAGGTCATGAAAAGGTCATGTAATAGCTGTCTGTCCACCACTAATTTCTCGTCCACTGCATATCGATCTCGTTTTTTGTCTTATGCTATTCCTCCTCAGCAGAACGCATGAAAGCACCTCCTCAGATAACGGAGTGTCCTTCCTGCTCTTTATGGCATTTTAAACGTGGCCAGTTTATTTTCCGAGATTTACAGAGGATTTGCCTGTGTTCTGGTTTGCATTAGGGCCCATTACAATCTTTCCGTGCCAGTCTCTCCCCACGGCTCTGCCTGCAGACAGAGAGACAGACACACTGCAGAGTGAGAGAACGAGAGAGCGAGGGAGTTAGAGAGCGAGAGAGAACAGAGAGAATGAAAGAGGCTCCAGTCCTCTGTAATTAGCCTGGACTGTTTAGGGGCAGAGCCTCTTCGTTTGGAAGGGGTCGTGCAGTGGAACCATTATCCCGCCATGCCACTCACTCTGGAACACAGGAAGTGACGCTGAGGGCAGCCCTGTTATTACCAGCAGCAGGTGCCTGCCGCGGAATGTACCAGCCACATTTTTGAAGATGAACTAAAATAAACTTGTTGTGGGAAAGACAGTCTCAGGAGTCTTCAGGTTGGATCTGAGGAAAAGCTCTCTCCCTTCCTGGGGGGGAAGAGGGGATTTGAACTTTGAACAAGAGCGGGAGAAAACTTCTTCTGCATTTGATGTTTTCTTTTCTTCCTTCCTTTGTTAAATGTCATCCACACCCAAGAAACAAGTTTTGAAAGACTGAAAAGTAACCCAGACCCAAATACCACAGAGGTCTCGGCAGCTTCAAATCCTTACATTGTGTTCTGGCATTTGTGTTCCCTCCCCAGGCTTCTGCTGCCTGCCCCTCGGTCTGTTTCATAATGAGGCCTGGCTGGAACTTGGCTCCTGGTTAAGGGATAATGAAAAGCCAACATGAGCATCAGTGTTTGAGTCAGTTTTGTTATTTAGTCAGTCAGCCTGTGAGACCATAGCCAGAACAAACAGACCTAAGACAGTCCGCATCAAGACCCATGAGGACACTAGGCCAGAATAAACAACAGACTGACTGACTGACTGACTGACTGACTGACTGAGTGGTCTGCTCCCGTTATCTCTCTGTCATTTCAATAAGCCCTCATTATTCAACTGGTGGCCATGGCCTCCACATAGAAAGTGTTGCCAATGCGCAAGCTCATTCATCCCAAGTGATTGAAAGTCCTGCATCATTAGACACAATCCAGTTTTGATTTGGTTTTGACCAGGCTGTATTTGTGTAAAGAGGATGTCTACATCAAAAGAGTCTGTCTATGTGAAAAGAGGCTGTCTATTTGAAAAGAGGCTACCTACATGAAAAGAGACTGTCTACATGAAAAGAGACTGTCTAGATGAAAAGAGGATGCCTACGTGAAAAGAGGCTGTCTACATGAGAGGAGAATGCCTACAAGAGAGGCGTATGCCTACAAGAGAGGCGTATGCCTACAAGAGAGGCGTATGCCTACATGAGAGGAGTATGCCTACATGAGAGGCGTATGCCTACAAGAGAGGCGTATGCCTACATTAGAGGAGTATGCCTACCAGCTCATTACTTAAAATCCCAGACTTTGATGTTCAGGACCGGTTTCATTGTGTCTCTCTATAGGTGCACCTAGACAGGCCACCGTGGTCTGTCACCATTGTCCGTAATGAGTTTCTTGTGTTAACACAAATACTTTTTGGTAACCACAACAGAAGCATTCCTCCAGTTTGGTCCTCTGTGGCCCTCAGTCAGTAGAGCATGGCTCTTCAGCCAAGGGTTGTGGGTTCAATTCCCACTGGGGCCACCCATAAGTAAAATGTATGCATGTAGTACGGAGAAGAAAATAATATATTTAAAAAAATGTTTGAAATATATGCATTCACTACTGTAAGTCGCTCTGGATAAGAGCGTCTGCTAAATGACTAAAATGTAAATGTAAAATGTAGTCGCTTGGGATAAAAGCATCTGCCAAATGACATATACATTTCACCCAATTAATGGAGGAATAGTGATTGATACGATGTGAACCAAGGAATGAAACAACAGAGGCCATTTTGTAAAGTGACTGAGACTCAAACCCACTTCAGCTCGTATTTCAACTTGAATCGAATGCTTAACCTGATCACCTCAAGATCCAAAACAAGCCCCAAAAATGGTGCCAAGACAAAACCCTTGGACAATCTCAACTTGAGACCCAACCAGTCATTTGTCTCTAAGAAATCTATCATAGGAGATGGATTGTTTCCTGCCTTTATCCCCAGATCCCGTAAAGTGGACATTTAATCTCTCAGCCTGGCCATTCCTGCTAGCTAGCGGCTGCTTCATTGAGTGTCTGTCACTGCGGCCATGGTGGCCTGGCTGTTGATGTTCAATGTTGCTACTTTATGGCTGCAGATTACTACGAGACGAGACTAAAGCGAGAGAAGAGGACAGGGAAACTCTGCCATATGTGTAATTTATGAATTAATTTGAAAACCTTAACCTATCCGATATGTTGTAATATTTCCCACTAGCTTGCATAAGCATTAACCAGATTATATGAGCAAGCATACAATGTAATGATGCATGTCATTAACCCGAGGCGTTATGATACCTCAATGTTTTATGTCCAACGTTTTCACTGCAGCTATTCACAATGTTTGTTTTGTTTTTTGCATGCATGCATGGACATATAATTATTATGTGACATAAACTAATGGTTTATGAATGAGTGCACGAGACCACCCAAAGTTATGCATATTACCATACAACACATATCTTGTTGTAGTATAGCACCCCCTTCCTATAGCTGATACCTTCATTTGAATTGGTCTCATTGAAAGCTACTGTAGTGAGGTGATTCTGCTTCACACACACATCCTTGGTATCATTAGAGTGTATCTTTTGCCTCTTTTCCTCTTTCCATCCATACTTGCCCAGCTGTGTGGATGCTTTCTCTTAGTCTGACTGAGCTGATTGCCATGCCTTTGGGTTCCTCCATTTCCAGACTCAGCACTTTGATTCTGCGGCAGTTGAGTCCAGAAGGCTGTGTCCCTCGGGGCTCTGCAAGCAGAAACATGCTCCTCTGCGTTTAATTGGGACACCAAGTACAGGGGCCAATTTGATATAATCCCACATGAGCATCCTTGTAAATATTGATACTGGTATTAAGCTTGTCGAGGGGTCTTAGTTAAGCAATAAGGTATGAGTACCCCGGGATTATCGTATGAATACCTAAGGGCTGTTCTTAGGCCAGAGGGATGAACCCTTAGGAGGGTGTTATTCACAATAATTCCCGGGTTCGAGGGCATTATTGCTTTTATAAAATGGTTACCAAAAAATTTCTTTTTAAAGATTAACTTCTCTAGGGCCGGCCTACGTAACAGCCAGTGGAATCCTGTGGTGCGTTATTCAAATACCTTAGAAATGCTATTACTTCAATTTCTCAAACATATGACTATTTTACACCATTTTAAAGACAAGACTCTCATTAATCTAACCACACTGTCCGATTTCAAAAAGGCTTTACAACGAAAGCAAAACATTAGATTATGTCAGCAGAGTACCCAGCCAGAAATAATCAGACACCCATTTTTCAAGCTAGCATATAATGTCACAAAAACCCAGAAGACAGCTAAATGCAGCACTAACCTTTGATGATCTTCATCAGATGACACACCTAGGACCTTATGTTATACAATACATGCATGTTTTGTTCAATCAAGTTCATATTTATATAAAAAAAACAGCTTTTTACATTAGCATGTGACGTTCAGAACTAGCATACCCCCCCGCAAACTTCCGGTGAATTTACTAAATTACTCACGATAAACGTTCACAAAAAGCATAACAATTATTTAAAGAATTATAGATACAGAACTCCTCTATGCACTCGATATGTCCGATTTTAAAATAGCTTTTCGGTGAAAGCACATTTTGCAATATTCTCAGTAGATAGCCCAGCATCACAGGGCTAGCTATTTAGACACCCAGCAAGTTTAGCACTCACCAAAGTCAGATTTACTATAAGAAAAATGTTATTACCTTTGGTGTTCTTCGTCAGAATGCACTCCCAGGACTTCTACTTCAATAACAAATGTTGGTTTGGTCCCAAATAATCCATAGTTATATCCAAATAGCGGCGTTTTGTTCGTGCGTTCAAGACACTATCCGAAAGGGTAAATAAGGGTTACGAGCATGGTGCATTTCGTGACAAAACATTTCGAAATATTCCATTACCGTACTTCGAAGCATGTCAACCGCTGTTTAAAATCCATTTTTATGCCATTTTTCTCGTAAAAAAGCGATAATATTCCGACCGGGAATCTGCATTTAGGTAAACAGACGAAAGAAAATAAAGCATGGGGTCGACTCGGGCACGCGCCTAAGCCCATAGTACTCTGATCGGCCACTTGCCAAAAGCGATAATGTGTTTCAGCCAGAGGCTGCCTCGATATCGTTCAGCTTTTTCCCGGGCTCTGAGAGCCTATGGGAACCGTAGGAAGTGTCACGTTAGAACAAAGATCCTCAGTCTTCAATAAAAAGAGCCCAGATGAACAACAACTTGTCAGACAGGCCACTTCCCATATAGAATCTTCTCAGGTTTTTGCCTGCCATATGAGTTCTGTTATACTTACAGACACCATTCAAACAGTTTTAGAAACTTTAGGGTGTTTTCTATCCAAAGCCAATAATTATATGCATATTCTAGTTACTGGGCAGGAGTAGTAACCAGATTAAATCGGGTACGTTTTTTATCCGGCCGTGTCAATACTGCCCCCTACCCCCAACAGGTTAATGACATGTTTTCATTAAAAAACATGAATTTAATGAGTAAATTTGTTTATTTTATCCTTCAACCAGATGATATAGTCCCGGCCAGTTGTAAGTTCTGAGGTGCTGAAGTTGCTAGCCAGCCGATCTGGTCGTCCATTCTAAATGTTCTCTTTAAACACGGAAGGTTGCCATGCAGGCTAGCTACTTCTCATTTTCTAGCTAGCCAATTAAAGCTAACACACATACACATCAAGCAGCTGAAATGACATGTGCATTTTCCATTGTTTTACCATTGCCGTTGATGTATTGATTGTAATGATACTGATAAATGAATTTGCCTGGCTCAGAGAAGCTGTCAGCCTCGTCTCATTCATTCTCTCTGTGGCACGGTGAAGATAAAAAAAAAAAAAACATTATTGCATAGGTCGTAGAGGCAGCCAGCAAGGTTTAGACAATCCCCAACTGTTGCAAACCAAATGCTAGCCTAGTAGCATTGGGGAAATAATCTAGGCACTTTTTCCCCCATTGGAGGCGAAGTAGGTCAAGTGTGGCTCAGTTGCTAGAGCATGACGCTTGCAATGCCAAGGTTGTGTGTTTGATTCCCATGGGGCACCAGTTAGCAAATGTATGACCTCACTACTGTATGTTGCTCTGGATAAGAGTGTCTGCTAAATGTAAAAAAAATGTTTTTTATAAATTGCCTGGCTGGGCTGTGGGACAGTTTCTGTGCATTAATAATCCAAATGGAGCTGTTAACAGGCATTACCCGGGGATTGTAGTGAATAACTTCCTACTATCAACCAATCAGGATCCAAACAACTTATTTTATACTGTACAGTATCTGCTGGTGTGTTTTATAGTATAGGACACAGACACCACTGTACCGCACCTCTTTTCACAGTCTGCCGTAGGAAAAGAGGATGACAGTGACACGTAGTTAGGCTGGTGACGTGTACAGTGCTTTCGAAAAACCTCAACTGGTTTCATGTTGTGGCCATGTGAGTGTATAAGGCAATGAGGGTAATGGGTTTATTGTATTCAGTGATGGGGATAACCTAAAGCCAATAGGGGGCTTAGATACATCAAATATTGGAACATAATATATTGGAAGGACCGTATGCAGCTGTGTTGGCTTTGCCTCTGTTTATGGCCTTCTCTGAACAGATGGAAAATGTTATGATCAAAATGAGCCTGTTTAGGTTGCTGGCTAAGGAGAAAGACTGTTGTCGTTGATAGAGAATGCCTGCCTTGATACAAACAACAGATTATTATTGCCACAGACAGATGTGGGATGCATGAGTATTTCTGTGCACAGGCATGCTGGTTATGTGTCGGTTTAGGCCTTATGGAGGAGCTTCTGTATGTGTTATAGATTCAGAACATCTCTGTGTATTGATGTCTTGCTCAGATAACCACTGACTGGATAGGATAATCATAGTGCGTACTTGACACATCTCAGATGGATGGGGTGAAGAGGAGGAAATGGTGCGATTTGAACTCTCATTTTCCCATTCAGGGAGGAAATGGACGGGTCTGGCAGAGAGAAAGAGAGAGGAGAGAGAGAGAGACATGCCTCCTTTTCCACGTTGCCTTCCTTAACAAATTCGTCCCGAGTTTGTTACAGGAAACAAGGGGGAATCTAATCAGGGTGGCACCAGTGGGACTTGTTTAATGATTCCTCCCTCCTCGTTCAATTACCTCACAAGTCACAATGTCCTCCTCTGATTCTATCTGTGCTTTTGTTCCATGTGACGCTAGTTAGCTGTTTCAAACCATAATAGGCAGGAGTTAGATGTAATTCGTCTGTTTATTCGGGGATGATGATGTCAGAGTGGTCTAAAAACGTAGTTCAACAGATGGTAAATATGAACGGAAAAGTAGACACATTTATCAGCCACTCGCTCTGTCGTAGACACCCTTTGTGCTGCCTCCTTCGTCACTGTGAAGACTTCAACGAAAACAAAAGGAATCTTTGGAGGAAATAATAAGAACGACGCACCCGATATGTATGACGAGGGTGATAATTATGACGTGGGTGATATTTATGACGTGGGTGATATTTAACACGTGGGTGATATTATGACGTGGATGGTATTTATGACGTGGGTACTCATTATGACGTGGGTGAAATTTAGGACGTGGGTGATATTTATGATTTGCGTGATTATTTTGACGTGGATTATATTTATGATGTGGGTGTTGATTATGATGTGTCTGATATTTATGATGTGGATTATATTTATGATGCGGGTGATATTTATGATGTGGATTATATTTATGACATGGATGATATTTATGACGTGAGTGATATTTATGATGTGGGTGAAATTGATGACGTGGGTGATCATTATGATGTGCGTGATATTTATGACGCGGGTGATCACTGTGACGTGGGTGATCATTATGACGTGGGTGATTTTATGATGTGGGTGATCATTATGACGCACATGAAATTTATGACACAAGTGATATTTATGACACGGGTGCAATTTATGATGCAGGTGGTATTTATGACACAGGTGATATTTATGACGCGGGTGATATTTATGATGCAGGTGGTATTTATGACGCAGGTGGTATTTATGATGCGTGTGATATTTGACACGGGTGATATTTATGATGCAGGTGGTATTTATGACGCAGGTGATATTTATGACGCGGGTGATATTTATGATGCAGGTGGAATTTATAACACAGGTGGTATTTATGGTGCGTGTGATATTTGACGCGGGTGATATTTATGATGCAGGTGGTATTTATGACGCAGGTGATATTTATGACGCGGGTGATATTTATGATGCAGGTGGTATTTATGATGCAGGTGATATTTATGACGCGGGTGATATTTATGATGCAGGTGGAATTTATAACACAGGTGATATTTATGATGCAGGTGGTATTTATGACGCAGGTGATATTTATGACGCGGGTGATATTTACAACGCAGGTGATATTTATGACCCGGGTGATATTTATGACGCAGGTGATATTTATGACGCGGGTGATATTTACGACGCAGGTGATATTTATGACGCAGGTGGTATTTATGACGCAGGTGATATTTATGACGCGGGTGACATTTATGATGCAGGTGGAATTTATAACACAGGTGGTATTTATGGTGCGTGTGATATTTGACGCGGGTGATATTTATGATGCAGGTGGTATTTATGACGCAGGTGATATTTATGACGCGGGTGATATTTATGACGCAGGTGGTATTTATGACGCAGGTGATATTTATGATGCGGGTGATATTTATGATGCAGGTGGAATTTATAACACAGGTGGTATTTATGGTGCGTGTGATATTTGACGCGGGTGATATTTATGATGCAGGTGGTATTTATGACGCAGGTGATATTTATGACGCGGGTGATATTTAGGACGCATGATATTATGACGCAGTTGGTCATTTCAAGGCAATCTAGCGATGGTGATTAAGTAAACATGGCACTAAAACCAGGGAAGAGGTTGTAGGTCAGTGTGTTGCTCTGTTTGTCCAGTTTTGGGCTGAAATTGAACTATATATATCCAGGATGTGGTAACGAGTGATCTGATTATATCCGTTCATTTGAAACCAGGAACAGCACAACTTTTTCACAGATCTAAATCAAGTCCATTATTCCCAAGCACTGCTTGTTATTTTTGGTGCACTGTGGGAAAAAAATTCTAATCGGGCAGATATTTCTAAAATTGTTTCCTTTTTTGGAGAGGGGGCATTTTCCAAGGAGGACTAACATCTTAAGGTATACATGAATGAGTGTGCCTGTTCTATAATAAATAAGTTAACCTCACCCTAAATAACATGAACTCTAAACGAGGACCAGACACATAATTCCAACCAGTTAAAGTGGAATGAAAGTCACCACTGTAAACCGATACAGCAGGGCTGCCGCCGCTACACAGCAGAATATATGACACATGACCAGGAAACAAATTAGGCCTTTGACGAAACGTAAGAATTCCTGAGGTTTGAGGCAGAAACAGAGTAAGCTGATCTCCAGGGCAGGAGTCTCTTCTGATGAAGGTCGAACCACAGAACAACTGTCCACATTCATTTAATTCATGAGTCCAGTTAACCATTGACTGCCGCTCGCAAGCTTGTTTTCCTAACGCAAATCACAACCCCCTTGGTGGTTTCTAGCGGTTTTAATTGCCCCCATTCATCTGCACTCCCCCCAAACAAATGTGTGCCATTTTTTTACTTTAGTCTTTTAGACACTTGTATCCAGGAGTAATTAGCGTTAAGTGCCTTGCTCAAGGGCACATCGACAGATGTTCACCTAGTCGGCTCAGGGATTCGAACCAGCAACCTTGAGTGCAGAACAATTAACCACATGGCCACCCAGACTATTTACATTAACCCCCGCCTCCCCTTTGTTTTTACGCTGCTGCTACTCGCTGTTTATTATCAATGCATAGTCACTTTACAAATGACCTCGGCTAACCTTTACCCCCGCACATTGACTACCGTATATAGCCTCGTTATTGTTCTGTAATTTTCGTGTAATATTTCACGGTAAGGTACCTGTTGTGTTCTGCACATATGACAAATAAAATTTGATATGATTGCCTCGTAATATTTCTTTCATATAACCATGAAATTATATTTAAATTAATATCACATATGTGAATTTGTTAATCAAATGAATGAATCTTGGAGATAGCACTGGGATGGGAAGCTATGCCTGTTTCTTAGTATTGCATTGCAACAGAGTGACTGAGTTTGGGAGAGAACAGCTGTCTTAGAGGTGTACTGATCCATAGTACACCTCTTTGTCGTCTATCATTGAGATCCCCCAGCCAGATGGTAGGTAGGTTGTGGTAGGATGGCCACAGTGCCGTAAGACATGGACATGGCCAGTGTTGGACACAGCAGCGGGGGGGGACACTCAGGGATCGTATTGCTGATTTATGCCCTTGAAGGAGAAGTCATGCTGGTGTCTGGCCCGCTCGACCGTCATGTCTCTCTGATGCACATGCCAGGCGCGCTCATCGCTTCTGACTGAAGGCTCCCACCCCCCTGTCACCAGAGGCAACCCAATGAAGACATAACCCTTTCAGACATACACACTGAAGCTCAATACTCCAGAGACATGCACATATGGAGCCATAAAAGACTAGAGGACCAGAGTTGGATGCTTGCGACAAGCTAGATTTTTCATCTAGCAGATGCAGGAACGACAGTCCCATGCTCCCAATACCTCCGTTTTTCCTCACACGGCCGACACACAATGTTTGTCGGGTTTGATGAATGGTCAGCTGAGGCTCACACAAACGTATAGTGGTCCTATGTCTGGTGACATTATTCTTCAGGAAAATTGGAAAGTCGTCCCACGTCTGGTAGATTTAGTTGTAGTTTGAATGAAGGTTTCCGTTTTTTCAAACCATTATATGAATGCCATTGATTACATGTGATGTGGTGTATATTTTTGTTCCTGAAATATGAACATCAGATGTATTTACTGAGATATGCTTCTTTTATCAGTGCTCTTATCTAAACCATTGGAAGCTTGGCATTCTTTCGGAGAATCTTAGCTCATCTGAAAAGTGGCCAAAGCAAACAGTAGTTAGCCCAGACAGACAGACATCCCCCGGTTACGTTATAGAAGGTTGATTTGTAGAATAAGTATTTAACTGAGAACAATTACAACATTACTACTATAACTATTACTACCACCACTAATAGACAGTTTCACTGTCTGGAAACTGGGTCTAAGTTAATCCCATTGCTCTGGCTGGGGGCTGCCTGTGAAATATGAGTATATTAAAATTTTTTACATTTTTTATAGTATGAGTTTCATTTAGGAAGTCTGTTCCGAAGTATTCCCTCAATTAAAAAAAGAGCTAGTTGAGAGAACGCCAAGAGTGTGCAAAGCACAAGGCATACAGTATGGTAGCTACTTTGAAGAATCTAAAATAAAAATTAAAAAAATATTTGTTTTCAACACTTTTTTGGTTACTACATATGTGTTATTTCATAGTGTTGATGTCTTCACTATTATTCTACAATGTAGAAAATTGTAAAAATAAAGAAAAACCCTTGAATGAGTAGGTGTGTCCAAACTTTTGACTTGTACTGTATGTGATGGTGTCTCAATGTAATCATGTCACGTCCTGACCAGTGAAAAGGGTCTTTTGCCATAGTAGAATGGTCAGGGCGTGGCAAGGGGGTTGTTTTGTGTGTTTTGGGGTTTTTTGGTTCTAGGAGAATTTGTTCTAGTTTTCTATTTCTATGTTTCGTTTTCCATGTTTGGCCGAGTATGGTTTCCAATCAGAGGCAGGTGTCTTTCGTTGTCTCTGATTGGAAGCCATACTTAGGCAGCCTGTTTTCCTTTGGGTTTTGTGGGTGGTTGCTTTCTGTTTAGTGTGTTAGTATACCTGACAGAACTGTTTAGTTGTCGTTTGTTTTCTTTGTGAAGTGCTTTCATTAAAAGTAAAAGATGAGCACTCAACACGCTGCGCCTTGGTCTCTTCAATGTGACAAATCAATGTTGGTATTATTGTTATTCTTAAATACAAGCTCTTTTTGGGGCTTAGTTGTGGTGAATTTGCAGTGTACAATTTATTTTAATTACGTTCCGGCCCCCCGAACATCCGCTCCGACTAAAATCGTTGCGAGGCTGAATCTAGTTGCTATAGGGAATAGTGTCCCATTTGGGACGTATCCTACTACTCAAATAGTCTGTAGGCTAGTAAAGTAATGTGGAGATACTGGATCTGGCGAGATATGGACCTGTGACCATGTAGAGATGGAAAGCGTTTACCGTTTGGTCCAGTGTGGCTAAGCAATATTTTGAAAGGGTGGTGTGGTGACCGGCGGAGCTAACGGTAACCTAGTAACAAAACCCAGATGTAGCATTTTAAAAGAAGCAGAGGGACTCTGATAGGAAATATTTATATCACACAGCTACTACAGTTAGAAGCGATAACTCAAAACCCTCATACTGTATCTACCAGCTCCATGTCAACTATTTGACTTAGTTGATTCCTTGTGACCGTGGTTGTGTTGACCATACAGTTGGGATTATTGGAGTGTAACAGTCTTTAGGCTGGGAGTGGGCTTGGGTGCTACTGTTGAGGGTGCTACACTATATTCCTCATTGTACCAT
The DNA here is from genome assembly GCF_965601325.2 of Salmo salar. Lineage (NCBI taxonomy): Eukaryota > Metazoa > Chordata > Actinopteri > Salmoniformes > Salmonidae > Salmo > Salmo salar. Next base: position 40,397,451 of record NC_138314.1, read on the forward strand.
GTCGTCTCTCCCTGGCATCTTTCACTTTACCGTAGCTCGCTATCCATCACCACAATCTGTTTCCCCCTGCGTCACATTCTCCATTGTATCGGATTGAGGAACAATGTCCTCCTTTTCGAGACACACACACACAAGCGCCACACACACACACACACACACACACACACACACACACACACACACACACACACACACACACACACACACACACACACACACACACACACACACACACACACACACACGCACATGCACACGCACACGCACACACACACGCAATGAATCAACATGACAAAACTAAATCAAATCATAGTTTAATTGTAATTTCTCAAAAGAAGCACCGTGTAGATTTCAGTTGGATCTTTTGACTGGTGGGAGCTGACGAGTTGTTTTGGCACTGGCTCCAAGGACCGCTATATCCTCCATCTCACCAATTGGGTAACTTCCCCCTTTGTTAGGGTCTCTAGCCTCATCCTATCCTGTGTCTTGGCTCGGTCTTTAAACCAGCAGTTATCGGTCTGAGTCGTCAGGTTGAGAGGGATGTTTGTCTGTGAAGGACACTTATGACCTGCACCGTTTGTCAGTCACCATCACTTCCCCTGTGTTTCTGACTTCTGGTTTCAGTCACCATCAATTCCCCTGTGTTTCTGACCTCTGGTTTCAGTCACCATCAGCTCCCCTGTGTTTCTGACCTCTGGTTTCAGTCACCATCAGTTCCCCTGTGTTTCTGACCTCTGGTTTCAGTCACCATCAGTTCCCCTGTGTTTCTGACCTCTGGTTTCAGTCACCATCAATTCCCCTGTGTTTCTGACCTCTGGTTTCAGTCACCATCAGTTCCCCTGTGTTTCTGACCTCTGGTTTCAGTCACCATCACTTCCCCTGTGTTTCTGACCTCTGGTTTCAGTCACCATCAGTTCCCCTATGTTTCTGACCTCTGGTTTCAGTCACCATCAATTCCCCTATGTTTCTGACCTCTGGTTTCAGTCACCATCAGTTCCCCTGTGTTTCTGACCTCTGGTTTCAGTCACCATCAATTCCCCTATGTTTCTGACCTCTGGTTTCAGTCACCATCAGCTCCCCTATGTTTCTGACCTCTGGTTTCAGTCACCATCAATTCCCCTATGTTTCTGACCTCTGGTTTCAGTCACCATCACTTCCCCTGTGTTTCTGACCTCTGGTTTCAGTCACCATCAATTCCCCTATGTTTCTGACCTCTGGTTTCAGTCACCATCAATTCCCCTGTGTTTCTGACCTCTGGTTTCAGTCACCATCAATTCCCCTATGTTTCTGACCTCTGGTTTCAGTCACCATCAGTTCCCCTGTGTTTCTGACCTCTGGCTTCAGTCACCATCAGTTCCCCTGTGTTTCTGACCTCTGGTTTCAGTCACCATCAGTTCCCCTGTGTTTCTGACCTCTGGTTTCAGTCACCATCAGTTCCCCTGTGTTTCTGACCTCTGGTTTCAGTCACCATCAGGTCCCCTGTGTTTCTGACCTCTGGTTTCAGTCACCATCAATTCCCCTGTGTTTCTGACCTCTGGTTTCAGTCACCTTCAGCTCCCCTATGTTTCTGACCTCTGGTTTCAGTCACCATCAGTTCCCCTGTGTTTCTGACCTCTGGTTTCAGTCACCATCAGTTCCCCTGTGTTTCTGACCTCTGGTTTCAGTCACCATCACTTCCCCTGTGTTTCTGACCTCTGGTTTCAGTCACCATCACTTCCCCTGTGTTTCTGACCTCTGGTTTCAGTCACCATCAGTTCCATTACATGCCCTTGTGCAGGGGTGTCAAACTCATTCCACAGAGGGCTGAGTGTGTGCAGGTTTTTGGTTTTTCCTTTCAATTAAGCCCTAGACAACCAGGTGAGGGAGTTCCTTACTAATTAATGACCTTTATTCATCAATCAAGTACAAGGGAGGAGTAAAAACCCACAGACACTCAGACCTCCGTGGAATGAGTTTGACACGTGCCCTTGTTTCTGACCTCTGGTTTTTATCTTCCTCTGCCTCCCTTCGGGGAGAGAGAGTGACCATTTAGCAAGAGGGTTAGCCTGCTAATTGACAACCCGCTCTAAACAGATCTGACCCGTCTCCCCCTCCTCCGTCCCTCCTTCCCTCCTTCCCTCCTTTCCTCCTTCACTCCCAACATCTCCACAGTGTAATCTAACTAATGCCTCCTTGTGCATGGTGGAAAGTGAATTAAAAAGGGAGAAAATTCAATGACTGATCCATCGGCGGGGCTAGTCGTGTGTGCATTAGCCGTTTCTCTGCAGCCCCTGTAATTGTGTTACATGACTTGGATGCTGTAACAATTAGGAGCTAACACTCTGGCCGCTGTCGTTAATCTGGCCCCGGAAGGCCCTGTGATATGTGCAGGGGACCCAGATTAGGCCCATTTGGAGATGGGACAGAAACGGTGAATGCTGTAATGAAATGAATGGCCCATTTGAGAAGAGGTTGCTGGGTTTCTCTTGTTGTTTATCTCCCAGTCTGAGAAGGCGATCAGTAGCATACTTTTTCTCCCCAGTGCCATCTATCTTAATACCCTTTGTTTTGGAGACCCTACTGTGTATAATACTGTACAGTATAGAGACCAGATTATGAAATCAATACACACAGACACACGGACACACAGATACATTGACATAATACTCTCATGCAAACCACATATAGAAACAGTTGTAATCCTCGATGCTTTTGAATGCATTTTATCCACCTGTGTGGTTGAATTGTGTTTTTAAATTGTAAAATCAATCAAATTGGATCAATAAATTAGAAATACACACACTTTCGCACATATCAATGTACCAACGTAACAACGTACCAACGTATCAACGTATCAACGTACCAACGTAGCAAACAACGTATCAACGTACCAACGTACCAACGTATCAAACAACGTATCAACGTACCAACGTATCAACGTATCAACGTACCAACGTAGCAAACAACGTATCAACGTATCAACGTACCAACGTAGCAAACAACGTATCAACGTACCAACGTACCAACGTATCAACGTACCAACGTATCAACGTATCAACGTACCAACGTAGCAAACAACGTATCAACGTACCAACGTAGCAAACAACGTATCAACGTACCAACGTATCAAACAACGTATCAACGTATCAAGGTAGCAAACAACGTATCAATGTACCAACGTACCAACGTATCAACGTACCAACGTATCAACGTACCAACGTATCAACGTACCAACGTATCAACGTACCAACGTAGCAAACAACGTATCAATGTACCAACGTAGCAAACACCGTATCACCGTATCAACGTACCAACGTATCAACGTACCAACGTAGCAAACAACGTATCAACGTACCAACGTATCAAACAACGTATCAACGTATCAACGTACCAACGTAGCAAACAACGTATCAATGTACCAATGTAGCAAACAACGTATCACCGTATCAACGTAACAACGTATCAACGTACCAACGTAGCAAACAACGTATAAATGTACCAACGTAGCAAACAACCTATCAATGTACCAACGTAGCAAACAACGTATCACCGTACCAACGTATCAACGTATCAACGTACCAACGTATCACCGTACCAACGTATCAACGTATCAACGTACCAACGTAGCAAACAACGTATCAACGTACCAACGTAGCAAACAACGTATCAACGTACCAACGTACCAACGTATCAACGTACCAACGTAGCAAACAACGTATCACCGTACCAACGTAACAATGTAACAACGTAACAACGTAGCAAACAACGTATCAACGTACCAACGTATCAAACAACGTATCACCGTACCAACGTATCAACGTATCAATGTACCAACGTATCAACGTATCAACGTACCAACGTATCAATGTAGCAAACAACGTATCAACGTACCAACGTACCAACGTACCAACGTATCAATGTACCAACGTAGCAACGTAACAACGTATCAATGTACCAACGTAACAACGTACCAACATATCAATGTAACAATGTACCGTTAGGACATTCATAGAATATTGTCCTTGGTTGTTCCTGTTTTGGGGTTTGGGATGTGATGTGCCATTGTTCCTGGTAATGTGAGACAGTAGTCTAGGTTGGGTCCCAGCAGACATTGGGTGGTACTGTGACTCCGTGTTAGTTTCGTCTGTCTGTGTCGACACTAAAGACAGGTTTTCACGCTCAACGCTTTGTGTTCAAAGGGGAACTGTGAGGCTCGGCACTCAATATGGATGTCTGTAATACACAGCTGACGAGTTAAGGACTCAGAGGAATATAGAGCTACTCTCTTGACAGACAGCCCAGCAGGTCGTTTGTAAAGTCTTTAGAACGCGAATCACAATGTACCAGGAGCCCCTGTTGCCAATGAATAATACATAGCAAACTATGATATTTTTCATGATGCTGCTTTTGTTTGTTGCCTTGTGCTTGACAGTGTCGGGTAAAAATGTCTCTGAATACCATCAGATAGGGAGGGAAACATTGGGAGTTTTGGAGCAGTCTGCAGTCTCTCACGGTATTAGTTGTCATCATCTCTGGTTTTCCTTACAGACACATTTTTTCAGGTTTCGCTTAGAATAGGGTACAGTCCATGGAATGCATGAAATACCAACCCACTGCCCACAGAGGCGTCGTAACTTGTGACATTCTGGTCTCACGACCCCTCTCTTAGTTTCTGAAAAGTTAAACTTAGTTAATCCTGACTTAGTTCATCCTCCGGCGGCTAAGTCAGATAGGATCTAATGAGTCACTCCAGACAGGATCTGATCCTGTGTTGGGGGACTGTTGTGCCTCCTGAGTGTCTGTTTGTCAGTCCTGTAGGCTGGCTACAGCCTGCTGATTCTCTGCTAATCTATCCACCGCCCTATCAGGACGGATCAGGATACTATCTGCTGGCCATTGGATCTGGTCTCTTTTAGATCTGGTCTTTCACCTGTTTAGGTGCTGTATGTGTCAAATGGCTCAGAGTAGGAGTGCTGATGTAGGATCAGTTCTTCCATTTTGATCACAATGAGTAAGACCACATGGACAGTGGGTGGACCTGATTCTAGATCAACACTCCTACTCTGAGACGTTTGATACATACGGCCCCAGATCTGTGTGTTCCAACTTCCAGCCAGGATAAAGGTAGGGTCTTGCTGAGGTCCTGTACTGAGATCAGATATTTGGGATTATCCATATAACTGTACATCAACTACATCCAGTTGAATTCAAAATTAATTTCTCACTTTATTCGGTTGGATGTATTTTTCATGTGCAGTTAGGATGTTAGTTTAGCATTAGAGAATGAGCCGCTGCTATGATGACTGTTATTTTGTTATGGGTTCAGTGGGATTTATCCCTCTGGATGGGAACAAGGGGTGAATATATTGTCGTTAAAGGTTTTATGAGTTCAACATCGTTGAAGATCTTGCTGTAATGTTACTGTTTCTCTCCTCAGGAAAGCAGTTTGTCCTTCAAAGTGTCACTCTCCCCGAGACTTGTGGAGAGTTGGCTGCATGCAGAGCCAGAGAGGGTTTCATAAACTGACCCAGCTCTGTGTCTGATGGGAGGCAATCATAGGCAACAACACAACACACAACACCATGCAGCAATAACAGAGAATGTGTTGAGAGAGAACAAACAAAATATGAACAGAAATAGTGCAGTGTGATCACAGCAGCAAAATTAGAGAGCAAGAGAAAGAGAGAGCGAGAGAGAGAGAGAGAGAGAGTGTGTGTGAGAGAGAGTAATCTGTTTTCCCTCTTCTTTTGTTCAGAGTATCTTTTCATCAGAGTATGCACTTTGCTCAAAGAGCATCTATTTGTTCAAGTCGAGGTCTCCGCAGAGGGGAAAATGGAATGTCTCGTCTCAGAACGGCTCGTGGGTCCAAAGCTTTGTTTATTTTCATTAGTCAGTGTGACTGTCTTTAGCTGTCATAATCCTGTCAGGATGAAGCTGAGGAATCACTATTGTTCTTATTTTCACTCCCTCTGCTCAGTTCTGGAGTTGGCTGTCCACAGAGATGGTGTGGGTGCCTTACTAAGCTTGGAGTTGGCTGTCCACAGAGATGGTGTGGGTGCCTTACTAAGCTTGGAGTTGGCTGTCCACAGAGATGGTGTGGGTGCCTTACTAAGCTTGGAGTTGGCTGTCCACAGAGATGGTGTGGGTGCCTTACTAAGCTTGGAGTTGGCTGTCCACAGAGATGGTGTGGGTGCCTTACTAAGCTTGGAGTTGGCTGTCCACAGAGATGGTGCTGTTTTAAGGCTGTTCCTAATGGCACCCTATTATTAATGACATCCTATTACTAATGGCACCCTATTCATTATATATATATATTTATACTCATTATATATGATTATATATATTATATATATATTCATTTTATATATATATATATTTATATATTTATGGGCCCTGGTCAAAAGTAGTGCACTATATACTGAGTGTACAAAAGAGTAAGAACACATTCATAATATTGAGCTGCACCCCCACCCCTTTACCCTAAGAACAGCATCAATTCGTCGGGGCATGGACTCTATAAGGTGTCGAAAGCATTCCAAAAGGATGCTGGCCCATGTTGACTCCAATGCTTTCAACAGTTGTGTCAACTTGGCTGGATGTCCTTTGGGTGGTGGACCATTTCTTGATACACACGGGAAACGGATCAGCTGATCTAAGAAGGGCTATATAAATACATTTGATTTGATTTGAACTGTTGAGCGTGAAAAATCCAGCAGCGTTGCAGTTCTTGACACAAACCGGTGTGCCTGGCATCTACTACGATATCCCGTTCAAGGGCACTTAATAACCTTTTACTGCAGTGGGCTAAATCAGTGTCACACAGAGTGTTTCTTGGTAGTCTTAAACAAATATATTTTGAAACAAATGATGCACCTCACACACACATTGGTTATGGGCTTAGAAAAAGTAGACACCTTTACCATGTCAGATAGTTGAAATGTATTCAATTTTGAGTTTGCATCCCAATATTGCACTTTATATAGTTCACAGAAGACTGAAATATGACAGTTTGACATAGAAAGACCAGATCTTCGGTATATAAAAAAGAAAGTTATGAAATATGAATAACATTCCACCCATGAGGCCACTGGAGGGGGATTTGGTCATGTGACTGCAGGAAAAGGCTACATATTTTGTCTTGCCCGTTTACCATCTGAATGGCACACATACACAATCCATGTCTCAATTGTCTCAAGGTGTACAAATCCTTCTTTAACCTGTCTCCTCCCCTTCATCTACACTGATTAAAGTGGATTTAACAGGTGACATCAATAAGGCATCATAGCTTTCACCTGGATTCACCTGGTCAGTCTGTCATGGAAAGTGCAGGTGTTCTTAAGACAGCGACTAACACACTTGATTTGAACCCGTCTGTCACACTAACAGACCGTTAACAGATGTCATGTTTTATGATATAATGATATCACACTGTCATGTCACACATGGCGATCTGCTTATCATAACCAACTTGTTAACCCAAATCTCCCCACATCATGTCACGACGGTGTGACATCATCCACATCATAAACGGACAGCTGTTGTTCTGATTGGTTACGTCGCCTATTATCACTTTTGATAGAAACCCGAAAAGTCACCTGTCAGTCCAAGTAGACTGGGACATGTAGGTCCACCACTGTGTGTTCTAATCTATGTTAGCAGTGAGTTTTAGAGACATTAAGCTGGTTTTATGGTAAGCTCTCTCCAGTGTTCAGAAACAACACTCAATATAAGTGTGTGTGTGTGTGTGTGTGTGTGTGTGTGTGTGTGTGTGTGTGTGTGTGTGTGTGTGTGTGTGTGTGTGTGTGTGTGTGTGTGTGTGTGTGTGTGTGTGTGTGTGTGGATAGGTGCGTGTGTGAGTACGAACGCTACTCGACATAAAGTTTAGCCCGTGTTTAGTCCTCTGCTGTAGTGGTGTGCAGTACAGAGGGCTTACCTTTTAGGGTCCCAAGTGGCACAGTGGTCTAAGGCACAGCATCTCGATGCTAGAGGAGTCACTACAAACCCTGGTTTGATCCTGGGCTGTATCACAACTGGCCGTGATCGGGAGTCCCATAGGGTGGTGCACAATTGGCCCAGCGTGGTCTGGGTTAGTGGAGGGTTAGGCTGGGGTAGGCCGTCATTGTAGAATAAGGATTTGTTCTTAACTGACTTGCCTAGTTAAAATAAAGGTAAAATACCTCAGCACGGAATTCTCCTTTTTAAACAGGCTCCTCGTAAACCTTCCTACTAGTTGACGGTTAAGCGAGGGAGAAAAGCGAGGAGGAGTGGAAAAGAGGGATTTGTGAATGAGCCATGCTGCTCGCCTTCCACAATGGCCTTTTGTTCCAGCTGGAGAGTATACCTTTATGACATCACCCTACTCAGGAAGACCCCCCCCCCCCTCCCCCCTCCTGCTCCAGGAATGTTTTCTCAATATGTTCGGTATGGATGGGTTAATGGCAACAGCTCAGTGAGACTCTGCAGCACCACAGTTCTAGACTGGCTCATTTACCGTCCGCTCTCTCTCCACCCGGGCGGAGGACAATCATACGTGTCTCTCTTAGAAATTAAAGAGCCAGACACGGAGAGGAATGGATTTCCCAATTTTTTTCCCTGCTCTTTTCAGCACAATGGCCGGTTTTGTATGTTTGCAAAATGGAAACACATCGTTTCACACACAAACTTTGTCGCCACAGGCGATTCCTCACTCAGTCTCCATGGTTCTATTACGTCTCTCGTTCTCTCTCTCTCACAGCCCCACTCTGGGGAGGTATTACACGCATCCACCAATCAACACGCCTGCTGCTGTTCCACAAGCCCTCCCCCTCCCCACCACTCACCCCCCTCCCCCTTCCCCCCCTTCTGCCCATGATGTCCTATTGAACAACAAACCTTGAGCGTCGGGCCTCGAGAAGAGGGATCTGTCCTCCTCCCATGTCCTGTTCTGCTGAGCATGCTGGGTAGAAAGGGTCGGAGCCGGGGGCCCCGCGAGGCCTCCAACTTAAGGTCATGGCAGCTCTGACATCGCCCCCTCAGCGCTATTCACACCACCCTATACCCTTCACCCCCTGCAGAGAGGTTGGAAAATGAGCTTAGATTTTCCTTCCTCCACCAGTGAATTTGGTGTGTGAGGTCTATGGGAGAAAATGTGAAAAGAGAGGAGGAAGGAAGATGGGATTCTGAGTTCCTCTTTACTTCCCTTTGTGAGGGTCTTCTACCTGGGGAGAGCAAAAGCCTTTCCCCCCCCCCCCGGGAGGGAGGAGCTTGATTAAAGTGGCTCTCTGACCTTTAACCCTCCTGGTCATGTGATCCAGGCAGTCCTTCCTCTGAGGTTGAGGTTACCTACATAGTGCACTAGGTTTGCCATGGTCCACAGTACCATTTGGGACGCAGACGAGGTCTGTAATATTTTAACTAGTCAAGTCAGTTAAGAACAAATTCGTATTCACAAAGACTGCCTACCCCAGCCAACACTGGGCCAATTGTGCACCACCCTATGGGACTCCCAATCACAGCTGGATGTGATGCAGCCTGGATTTGAACCAGGAACTGCAGTGATTCCTTTCGCACTGAGATACAGTGCCTTAGACTGCTGCACCACTCGGGAGCCCCCAGTAGCATAGCGGTAATAAGGAGCTCACTCACTTTCCCACTCTGCTCTCTGTTGAGTCTTCAGGCCCATTACCCCCTACCCTGTTTAATATAGGCCTCTCAAAATATTGTTCCTTCTCGTTTCAATGAAAAGCAAAGAGGGATCCTTATAGAGGTGTGTGTGTGTTTGCGTGTGTGTGTGTGTGTGTCCGGGTGTGGTTTGTGTGTGTGTGTGTGTGTGTGTGTGTGTGTGTGTGTGTGTGTGTGTGTGTGTGTGTGTGTGTGTGTGTGTGTGTGTGTGTGTGTGTGTGTGTGTGTATGTGTGTGTGTCCGGGTGTGGTTTGTGTGTGTGTGTGTGTGTTAGGACACAGTAATGTGTCTCAGCGTGGGTTGAAACAGATCTTTGATGCTCTCCGCCTCACCACACAATGTGCCCTTTCAGGACACACATGTACTCCCCCAATTAACACTGGAAAGAACACATTACAGCCTGTTTGTTTTCCTTCCATTGCTGACTGTTTAGAGAGAGAGAGAGAGAGAGAGAGAGAGAGACAGACAGACAGACAGACAGACAGACAGACAGACAGACAGACAGACAGACATTTTCTCTCTTTTCGACCCACAGTAGAGGCTTTTTACTCTCTCTCCCCTTCTCTCTCTCTCTCTCCCTCTTTCTCTCTCCCTCTTTCTCTCTCTCTCCCCCTCTCTCTCGCTCTCCCTCTCTGTATATTATTAATAATATGACAGTAATGTCACTGTGGATGAACACATGTAAAGAGGACAGTGTTAGTAATGGCTCCCAGTTCTAGTTCTCCTCTCTGTGCTGGTCACACAACCATAGTCTCACTCTCAACGAGGCACACTCCCCTCACTCCACACCACAGACTTACACAGTCGCTCTACCCCTCTACCCTTTTTAACTCTTTTAGTGCCCCTCTGGTAAACTTCTCATGAGTCATCCCCACCCCCCACCATGTCCCGAGCGCTGCTCTCCACCACCAGTTCCATGGATTAGTGGGCCAGAGGGGGCCTGCCGATTGACCTCTGCGCTGGTGATTGATTGAAGCAGGCAGCTGGGAGAGGAGAGTACCTCAGGGTTTATCTACTCGCTCTCTCTCCCCTACACCCATCTCTCTCTCTCTCAATTCAATTCAATTCAATTCAAGGGGCTTTATTTGCATGGGAAACATATGTTAACATTGCCAAAGCAAGTGAAGTAGATAATAAACAAAAGAGAAATAAACAATAAATCTCTCTCTCTCTCTCTCTCTCTGTCTCTCTCCCTGTCTCTCTCCTCCACCCATCTCTCTCTTTCAGGCCATGTCTGTGTCTGTTACTTTTTTTGTCTCCTCTCCTTTCCTCTCCTCACCTCTTCTCTCCTCTCGTTTCCACTCCTCTCTTTTCCTCTCCTTTCCTCTCCTCACCTTTCCTTTCCTTTCCTCTCCTAATCCTTCTCTTCTCTCATTTCCTCTCCTTTCGTCTCCTCACCTCTTCTCTCCTCTCCTTTCCGCTCCTTTCTTTTCCTCTCTTTTCCTCTCCTTTCCTCTCCTCGCCTCACATCTCCTCTCCTTTCCTCTCCTTTCCTCTCCTCTACGATCCTCTCCTTTCTCACCTCTTCTTTCGTCTCCTCTCTTCTATTCTCCTCTCCTCTCATCTCCTCTCCTCTCCTCCACCCCTCCCTGGTGACCCTGATGGCCCTCAGGAATAATTGATGAGGAACGAGGAGGGGTGTGGAGTGTTTAGCTGTCACCCAAACACATTGTGACACGACACCCTGGAGGTAGGAGCCTGATGCTGGGCAGAGTTGGCAGGGGAAGAGAGTGAGGGTGAGGGGGGATCGAGGGATGGGAGGAAGGTGGAGGATGGGGAGTCATGGAGGAAGGGGGAGTCATGGAGGATTGGGGAGTCATGGTGGATGGGGAGTCATGGAGGATGGGGAGTCATGGAGGAAGGGGGAGTCATGGAGGATGGGGAGTCATGGAGGATGGGGAGTCATGGAGGATGGGGAGTCATGGAGGATGGGGGAGTCATGGAGGACGGGGAGTCATGGAGGATTGGGAGTCATGGAGGATGGGGAGTCATGGAGGAAGGGGGAGTCATGGTGGATGGGGAGTCATGGAGGACGGGGAGTCATGGAGGAAGGGGGAGTCATGGAGGACGGGGAGTCATGGAGGATGGGGAGTCATGGAGGAAGGGGGAGTCATGGAGGATGGGGAGTCATGGAGGATTGGGAGTCATGGAGGATGGGGAGTCATGGAGGATGGGGGAGTCATGGAGGACGGGGAGTCATGGAGGATTGGGAGTCATGGAGGACGGGGAGTCATGGAGGATTGGGAGTCATGGAGGATGGGGAGTCATGGAGGATTGGGAGTCATGGAGGATGGGGAGGCATGAAAGTTGGGGAGTCATGGAGGATTGGGAGTCATGGAGGATGGGGAGTCATGGAGGATGGGGGAGTCATGAAAGTTGGGGAGTCATGGAGGATTGGGAGTCATGGAGGATTGGGAGTCATGGAGGATGGGGGAGTCATGAAAGTTGGGGAGTCATGGAGGATTGGGAGTCATGGAGGATTGGGAGTCATGGAGGATGGGGGAGTCATGAAAGTTGGGGAGTCATGGAGGATTGGGAGTCATGGAGGATTGGGAGTCATGGAGGATGGGGGAGTCATGAAAGTTGGGGAGTCATGGAGGATTGGGAGTCATGGAGGATTGGGAGTCATGGAGGATTGGGAGTCATGGAGGATGGGGAGTCATGGAGGATGGGGGAGTCATGAAAGTTGGGGAGTCATGGAGGATTGGGAGTCATGGAGGATTGGGAGTCATGGAGGATGGGGGAGTCATGAAAGTTGGGGAGTCATGGAGGATTGGGAGTCATGGAGGATTGGGAGTCATGGAGGATGGGGGAGTCATGAAAGTTGGGGAGTCATGGAGGATTGGGAGTCATGGAGGATTGGGAGTCATGGAGGATGGGGGAGTCATGAAAGTTGGGGAGTCATGGAGGATTGGGAGTCATGGAGGATTGGGAGTCATGGAGGATGGGGAGTCATGGAGGATGGGGAGTCATGGAGGATGGGGAGTCATGGAGGATGGGGGAGTCATGAAAGTTGGGGAGTCATGGAGGATTGGGAGTCATGGAGGATTGGGAGTCATGGAGGATGGGGAGTCATGGAGGATGGGGAGTCATGGAGGATGGGGAGTCATGGAGGATGGGGGAGTCATGGAGGATGGGGGAGTCATGGAGGATGGGGGATATTATCTGCTGTCTGCTGTTTTTTGCACACGTGGGAAGTGATGAAAGATTTATATTCATTTGACTGTACGGACATTCTCCAGAGGGGTAGTGTGTGGTCCCCTAGCAACACATATAAACACATTACAGCCCACAGATTTCACACTAGGTCTGTTTTTCATCCTTCTATAAATTCAATGGGGGAAAAATGGGCTGCTACTGTAAAATGTTGTCTTTTCTCACAGACCCCAGTAGTGGGTTCCATGCTGTTTTTGGAGTGCTAGCATGGAATATCGTATCCGCACGATCCTTTTACCATACACAAACCCAGAAAACGATGTGCAAGCAGTCAATAAAACAAGAAGTAGTAATGTAACAGTAATGTAATGTGTTTCTCCCAACAGGGCAGAGTTCCCTGTGGCATTAAAAGAGAAATATTCCAACAGACAAGGTAATGGTCTTTTACGTGGAGAGAGTACCAAACACATTACGACCTGAGCAAGCCTCCTCCTCCTCTGTCAGCAGTCAGAGAGCTTGAAACGCATCAAGCAGAAAGGATTCCTTTACGCGATACAGTACAAGGGCTTCAGCAGTAGTACAGTTTAGCATTCACTGTTTATCATGTTTGTCCTTTTGTTTTTTCCCCTCTCACATCGAATAGACTAACCACTTTGATCTGGACCTTTTACCTAAGTGACATCGTCACAGACAACAAAAACGTAAGAGATTGAGGAGTTGAGATGAGAAGGAGCAGAAGCCCGGTTTACATAGAGCTACGGTTGATTTCTTGAAGAAATTGAATATGACAAGGATTCCATACTAACAAGCACTTCTTTTAGGTCTCCTAATGTGTCCTTGGATGATACAGTATTGGTTCTGCGTGTACAGTGTACTGTATCTGGCTTTTGTGTAGCGCTTGTCTGAGTGAGGTGATCATTCAAAAGCTATTACACAAAGAAATATGTGGCTCCTTTGTAGCACATATAAACTAGTGGCCCCTTTTGGCCCCGTTGTAAGAGACCTCTGGCCCCCTATTAACATGACCCCAGTGAAAACTTGAGGCTGGAGTTTCTCCTGTAAATACACTCCGCTTCTCAGTTTCACCCCTCAAATAAAACTCCATCACACGCAACGTGGGACGGGGCATCTTAATCCCAGCTCCCTAAAGTACAAGCTCTTAAAACCAGTTTTATAGCATAAAAAAAGACCAACAGGGAAAAAAGTTAAACAAATAATTATTATGTTACTGGAAGTACAGAAGGCTTCTTTAAGTGTAAGGAATTATTTCTGGTTTTACAGCACACTCCCAGCCTAGGGCCATGCAATGAGTGGTAATTGTACTCCATACCTCTGTCATTTCTCCCTACCTCACACTTACCATTACCCTAGCTCAGCCTCTCATTGCCTAAACAGAGCCCAAGCTCGAAGTTATCCATTTAACTACTCTAATGAAGCATTTCCCCCACTTTCCCCTCTGCCCATAAGCTCATTCACTGCTACCACCTCACCCTCTCCTCTCCCCCTCTCCCCATCTCACCCTCTCACTTTCCCCACTCCCCCTCTCTTCTCCCTCTCTCACCCTCTCATTTTCCCCTCTCACCCTCTCCTCTCCCCCACTCACCCTCTCACTTTCCCCTCTCCCCCTCTCACTTTCCCCTCTCACCCTCTCACTTTCCCCTCTCACCCTCTCACTTTCCCCTCTCACCCTCTCACCCTCTCACTTTCCCCTCTCACCCACTCACTTTCCCCTCTCACCCTCTCACCCTCTCACCCTCTCACTTTCCCCTCTCACCCTCTCACTTTCCCCTCTCACCCTCTCACTTTCCCATCTCACCCTCTCACTTTCCCATCTCACCCTCTCACTTTCCCCTCTGCCCATAAGCCCACTCACTGCTACCACCGTCACCCTCTCCCCCTCATGTCAATCAACCTCCTATGAAGTGTGGCATACCACCCTGTCACCATGTGTCCCTGAGAGGTCAGAGGTCAGGAAAGTGGCTGCCATTTTGTCTCCTGCATGGCTGTTGTTAATAACGTGTTTCACCATCCTGGTCCCCACTCATCATCACTCTCTCAGCTGGGACTCCAAGCCCATTTGATTTAGTTATTCATTTCACTGTCTGCTGGTCCTTGTAAGTGAAGTACAGTATTACACACTCAAATGGATCATGGAATGAATATTCATGTGTGTGTGTGTGTGTGTGTGTGTGTGTGTGTGGTGTGTGTGTGTGTGTGTGTGTGTGTGTGTGTGTGTGTGTGTGTGTGTGTGTGTGTGTGTGTGTGTGTGTGTGTGTGTGAGAGCAGTAATTTGACTGAAGTGGTGTGTATGGACTCTGTCATCATATGTAACAGCTTTCCTGTCTGTGAGCCTCTCCTGTCTGGATTACCGTAACGTGATGGTGCTGTAAGGAGCCTTCTGCAGGGACACTGACTGCACTTAATTCAGTCTGCTATGGAACAAATTGCGGTGCAGAAACACAACCCTTTGTGCAGGCATGTGTTCTGTGTGTGTGTGTGTGTGTGTGTGTGTGTGTGTGTGTGTGTGTGTGTGTGTGTGTGTGTGTGTGTGTGTGTGTGTGTGTGTGTGTGTGTGTGTGTGTGTGTGTGTGTGTGTTCAGGGTATGTATACACATACATCAGTGGCGGTTGTGATGTTTAACATGAAGGATGATGAGTTAGTTGTTTAATGAGCACGGCCTTATTTCTATTACACCATGTTGGATGACTGTCACTCATGTTCCATTCACCCAGTTCAGTGTAACATGGATCGGTTTGGTCTACTACATGATACTCTAATGTTCCCTATACCCATCATGATGTTGCTACAATCTAGTCTACGAATGAAAACTTACAACGTAGGTGCACACAGGTCGAAAGAAAGATTAGAGTAGGTGACATACAGTGACTCTTGCCTGCATCCTTCTGATCTAGGGTGTAATCATTAGTCCAACGGTTTCTCTCACACACACATGGACATCATGTCAGTTCATGCTGCATGAGCTCTGATAGCTTCCGGAGGACGTCCTCCAGCCTATCATAATTACTGTGTAAGTCTATGGAAGGGGGTGAGAACCATGAGCCTCCTAGATTTTGTATTGAAGTCAATGTACCCAGAGAAGGACAGAAGCTAGCTGTCCTCCAGTTACACCATGGTGCCACCCTACAGAGTGCTGTTGAGGTTACTGTAGACCTTCTTTGCAAAACAGTGTGTTTTAATTGATTATTTGGTAATATGTGAATATATTTAGTTTAGTTTCATCAGAAAAGGATAACTTTTTTAAGGTTTCACTATTGTGGATAGTCCTTCCCTTCCTCCTCTGAGGAGCCTTCACTGTTGTACAAATGAAATCAAATTTTATTTGCCACATGCACTGAATACAACAGGTGTAGACCTTACCATGAAATGCTTGCTTACAAGCCCCTAACCAACAATGCAGTTCAAGAAATAGATTTCAGAAAATATTTACTAAACAAACTAAAGTAAAAAATAAAATAAAAGTAAAAAATAAAATAACAATAACGAGGCTATATACTGGGGGTAGTCAAGGTAATTTTGTACAGCTATGAAGTGCTTTGTCTGTGTGTGTGTGTGTGTGTGTGTGTGTGTGTGTGTGTGTGTGTGTGTGTGTGTGTGTGTGTGTGTGTGTGTGTGTGTGTGTGTGTGTGTGTGCGGAGAAGTCAAGGGAGAAGTGCAGGGAGAAGTGAAGGGAGAAGTGCACCTGCAGCTGTATGGATCCCATGGGATATGTTGTCCTTGATTCCTGTGGCTGTGATGGGATATGTAGTCCTTGATTCCTGTGGCTGTGATGGGATATATAGTCCTTGATTCCTGTGGCTGTCATGGGATATGTAGTCTTTGATTCCTGTGGCTGTGATGGGATATGTAATCCTGAATTCCTGTGGCTGTGATGGGATATGTAGTCCTTGATTCCTGTGGCTGTGATGGGATATGTAATCCTTGATTCCAGTGGCTGTGATGGGATATGTATTCCTGAATTCCTGTGGCTGTGATGGGAAATGTAGTCCGGAATTCCTGTGGCTGTTGTAGTCCTTGATTCCTGTGGCTGTGATGGGATATGTAGTCCTGAATTCCTGTGGCTGTTATGGGATATTAATCCTGGATTCCTGTGGCTATGATGGCATAGAAAAATGTAATATTTATCTTGCTGAAAAGAAGCTGCTTCACGCTGCCTGTTGCTGTCTCTACTGTATCCTCCCAAACCCAGCAATACTGTATCCTCCCAAACCCAGCACTAATGTATCCTCCCAAACCCAGCACTAATATATCCTCCGAAACCCAGCACTACTGTATCCTCCCAAAGCCAGCACTAATGTATCCTCCCAAACCCAGCACTAATGTATCCTCCCAAACCCAGCAATAATGTATCCTCCCAAACCCAGCACTAATGTATCCTCCCAAACCCAGCAATACTGTATCCTCCCAAACCCAGCACTAATATATCCTCCGAAACCCAGCACTACTGTATCCTCCCAAACCCAGCACTAATGTATCCTCCCAAACCCAGCACTACTGTATCCTCCCAAAGCCAGCACTAATGTATCCTCCCAAACCCAGCACTACTGTATCCTCCCAAACCCAGCAATAATGTATCCTCCCAAACCCAGCACTAATGTATCCTCCCAAACCCAGCAATAATGTATCCTCCCAAACCCAGCACTAATGTATCCTCCCAAACCCAGCACTAATATATCCTCCGAAACCCAGCACTACTGTATCCTCCCAAAGCCAGCACTAATGTATCCTCCCAAACCCAGCACTAATGTATCCTCCCAAACCCAGCACTAATGTATCCTCCCAAACCCAGCACTACTGTATCCTCCCAAACCCAGCACTACTGTATCCTCCCAAACCCAGCACTAATGTATCCTCCCAAACCCAGCACTACTGTATCCTCCCAAAGCCAGCACTAATGTATCCTCCCAAACCCAGCACTAATGTATTCTCCCAAACCCAGCACTAATGTATCCTCCCAAACCCAGCACTACTGTATCCTCCCAAACCCAGCACTAATGTATCCTCCCAAACCCAGCACTAATGTATCCTCCCAAACCCAGCACTAATGTATCCTCCCAAACCCAGCACTAATGTATCCTCCCAAACCCAGCACTACTGTATCCTCCCAAACCCAGCACTAATGTATCCTCCCAAACCCAGCAATACTGTATCCTCCCAAACCCAGCACTAATGTATCCTCCCAAACCCAGCACTAATGTATCCTCCCAAACCCAGCACTAATGTATCCTCCCAAACCCAGCACTAATGTATCCTCCCAAACCCAGCACTAATGTATCCTCCCAAACCCAGCAATACTGTATCCTCCCAAACCCAGCACTAATGTATCCTCCCAAACCCAGCACTAATATATCCTCCCAAACCCAGCACTAATATATCCTCCCAAACCCAGCAATACTGTATCCTCCCAAACCCAGCACTAATGTATCCTCCCAAACCCAGCACTAATGTATCCTCCCAAACCCAGCAATACTGTATCCTCCCAAACCCAGCACTAATGTATCCTCCCAAACCCAGCACTAATGTATCCTCCCAAACCCAGCACTACTGTATCCTCCCAAACCCAGCACTAATGTATCCTCCCAAACCCAGCACTACTGTATCCTCCCAAAGCCAGCACTAATGTATCCTCCCAAACCCAGCACTAATGTATTCTCCCAAACCCAGCACTAATGTATCCTCCCAAACCCAGCACTACTGTATCCTCCCAAACCCAGCACTAATGTATCCTCCCAAACCCAGCACTAATGTATCCTCCCAAACCCAGCACTAATGTATCCTCCCAAACCCAGCACTAATGTATCCTCCCAAACCCAGCACTACTGTATCCTCCCAAACCCAGCACTAATGTATCCTCCCAAACCCAGCAATACTGTATCCTCCCAAACCCAGCACTAATGTATCCTCCCAAACCCAGCACTAATGTATCCTCCCAAACCCAGCACTAATGTATCCTCCCAAACCCAGCACTAATGTATCCTCCCAAACCCAGCACTAATGTATCCTCCCAAACCCAGCAATACTGTATCCTCCCAAACCCAGCACTAATGTATCCTCCCAAACCCAGCACTAATATATCCTCCCAAACCCAGCACTAATATATCCTCCCAAACCCAGCAATACTGTATCCTCCCAAACCCAGCACTAATGTATCCTCCCAAACCCAGCACTAATGTATCCTCCCAAACCCAGCAATACTGTATCCTCCCAAACCCAGCACTAATGTATCCTCCCAAACCCAGCACTAATGTATCCTCCCAAACCCAGCACTAATGTATCCTCCCAAACCCAGCAATACTGTATCCTCCCAAACCCAGCAATACTGTTCTTTTCTCAGTATGGTTTTGATTAGACATCTAATTTCAACTCCAGATTTATTCTATTTCTTCTTTCTACAACCCCAATCTTAGATCGATGCTTTGTGTTGTCTAGAATTGTTTGTGGTTGCTATTGGCTTTTTAATAAAGAGATGGAGGGAGGGATGGATGGAGGAATGGATGGAGGGAGGGATGGGCAGAGCTTGCGCTCTGAGTGCTTGCGCCACAAAATTCATGTACTTGTGCCTTGATTTTTTGTGTAGTTTTGTAAAATGAACATTGTGATGACCCCATGCATGCTCCCACAGTGTTATGTCTGTCTCCTCCAAAATATATTAGTCTAGGGCGAAATTCACAGAGGAGGAGGGAGCTTGTTGTTCACAAATACACAGCGATGTTGCTTGTTTGTATGTGAAGCCTTTAATGGCTACATGCAAACAGCTGAGCAAAGCAGGGTGGTGACAGGCATGTCAGAGCCTGTTTGAACTTAATGGTCATTGGTTGATTGTGCCGAGTCCAATTATCCTGTGTGGCTTGTTTTTGTGACTGTTGGTGGGGCAGGAACAAAGCCTTTAGAAGATGTTGGTTTGTCTTGCACTATACTTGAATATTGAAAATTCAGAGACCCCACAGACAGATGTATTTTTCTGCCTGAATAGTGAGTATGAAAGGGGAGGAGGCAAACACAGAGGACTGCTGATGAGAGAGAGACAGACAGAGAGAAAGACAGACGGAGAGACAGAGAGAGACACACAGTGAGACAGAGAGAGAAAAGCAGTGTGGGATGGTGTTATTTATAGTCATGACCATGGTCAGCAGTTTAAATGGAATCCTAAATGTCTTCTTACAGGGGGTTTCACTGTGCTCCTCTAGCCCTGTTATCAGAACATTCCCACACAGCCACATTCCCACACAGCCACATCCCCACACTGTAATGAGAATGATGGGAGACAGAGAGCTGGTTTCAAGCACAGGACGCAGCAGGTGTTTATTGTGATGGACCACAGGAGGAGGCAGGTAGCTGGGTCCAGGGGCAGGCAGAAGGTCATACACAGGAGGAGGCAGGTAGCTGGGTCCAGGCAGAAGGTCATACACAGGAGGAGGCAGGTAGCTGGGTCCAGGGGTAGGCAGAAGGTCATACACAGGGGGTCCAAAAAGGCAACAGTACAAGCAGGGAAAAGGCTAGTAACATCATCCGGGAAGATCAGGCAATAGGTTGTTAACAGGAAATACGATAGGCAAAAGGAGTCGTTAGTGAGGCAGGCCAGAACTATCATACACAGGAGGATTAAATTACGGGAAAAACCATAGCTCCAAATATAAGTGAGTCACAAAACAAACAATACCTCACAATGATGGGGGTGCAAAGAACTGAACTAAATAGTGTGTGTAAATGACATACAGGTGTGTGAACAGGTGATCAGAATTCAGGTGATAACGATCTGGAGAGTGAGCTGCTTTCAGGGGATCTATGTGTTTGAGAGTGTGAGCTGGAAGCAGACGTTTACACACAGTCACATTCCCACACAGCCATATTCCCACACAGCCACATTCCCACACAGCCACATTCCCACACAGCCATATTCCCACACAGCCATATTCCCACACAGCCACATTCCCACACAGCCATATTCCCACACAGTCACATTCCCACACAGTCACATTCCCACACAGTCACATTCCCACACAGCCACATTCCCACACAGCCACATTCCCACACAGCCACATTCCCACACAGCCATATTCCCACACAGCCACATTCCCACACAGCCATATTCCCACACAGCCACATTCCCACACAGTCACATTCCCACACAGCCACATTCCCACACAGCCACATTCCCACACAGTCACATTCCCACACAGTCACATTCCCACACAGCCATATTCCCACACAGCCACATTCCCACACAGCCACATTCCCACACAGTCACATTCCCACACAGCCATATTCCCACACAGCCACATTCCCACACAGCCATATTCCCACACAGTCACATTCCCACACAGCCATATTCCCACACAGCCATATTCTCACACAGCTACATTCCCAATAAAAAGAGAGAAAACATTTAACTGTCTAGGAGCTGAAAACAATACAGTGAAAATAGACATGATTTACAGGTTATTACAGTACGTCTCACTCAATCTCTTTCTCCCTCTCTTTCACTCACTCAGTCAGTCACGGTGCTGATAAGAGATGGACCAAGGCGCAGTGTTTGTTGAGTTCCACATATTTATTTAAAGTGAAACTTCTTCAACCAAAACAAGCAACACAACGTGACATAACAAGCACCACCACAAACAAACAACATCCCACAAAGCAGGTGGGAACAGGGAACCCTTAAGTATGATCCCCAATTAGAGACAATGAACATCAGCTGCCTCTAATTGGGAACCATACTAAGTGCACCAACATAGAAATGGAAAGACTAGAACACCCCCTAGTCACGCTCTGACCTAAACACCATAGAGAACCAAGGGCTCTCTATGGTCAGGGCGTGACTCACTCACTCACTCACTCACTCACTCACTCACTCACTCACTCACTCACTCACTCACTCACTCACTCACTCACTCACTCACTCACTCACTCACTCACTCATACAGAGCACTATGGCATGTATGGTTTTCATAAAATGGGGAATAGTCTGCAATGGATGGTTTACAGAATTGTTGATTAATTCCGTATGAGGCTGCAATGGAAATACATAGACAGTGGAGATGATTCTGTATGAGGAGGAGGAGGGGGGACTGCTGCTGTCAGAATGGAGGCCGTCTAGTCCAGCCCTGTGTGTGTGTGTGTGTGTGTGTGTGTGTGTGTGTGTGTGTGTGTGTGTGTGTGTGTG
The DNA here is from genome assembly GCF_965601325.2 of Salmo salar. NCBI lineage: Eukaryota > Metazoa > Chordata > Actinopteri > Salmoniformes > Salmonidae > Salmo > Salmo salar. The sequence continues at coordinate 40,419,428 of NC_138314.1, forward strand.
TGTGTGTGTGTGTGTGTGTGTGTGTGTGTGTGTGTGTGTGTGTGTGTGTGCTTATGCCTCCCAAAGCTGCCTCCCAAAGAGTCTTACAGAGGAGCCAGTATACAGACTGAGAGAGAGGGAAACCTTTAAAGTGGCCGGAAGCACACACACACACACTAGTAAACACACTAGTACACACACACGCTAGTACACACACACACACACACACACACACAAACTAGTATACACACACTAGTACACACATTAGTACACACACTAGTACGCACACTAGTACACACACAAGAACACACACTGGTACACACACACACACACACACACACACTGGTACACACACACTAGTACACACACACACTAGTACACAGACACATTAGTACACACACTAGTACGCACACTAGTACACACACAAGTACACACACTGGTGCACACACACACACACACACACACTGGTACACACACACTAGTACACACACACTAGTACACACACACTAGTACACACACACACATTAGTACACACACTAGTACACACACTAGTACACACACACATTAGTACACACACACAAGAACACACACTGGTACACACACACACACTGGTACACACACACTGGTACACACACACTAGTACACACACACACATTAGTACACACACTAGTACACACACCAGTACACACACACAAGAACACACACTGGTCACACACACACACACACACACACACACACACACACTAGTACACACACACTGGTACAGATACACACACTAGTACACACACTATGCCTCCCAAAGCTGCCTCCCAAAGAGTCTTACAGAGGAGCCAGTATACAGACTGAGAGAGAGGGAAACCTTTAAAGTGGCCGGAAGCACACACACACACACTAGTAAACACACTAGTACACACACACACTAGTACACACACTAGCACACACACTAGCACACACACACACACACACACACACACACACACACACACACTAGTAAACACATTAGTACACACACACACACACACACACACACACACACACATTAGTACACACACACACTAGCACACTAGCACACACTAGTACACTAGTACTCACACTAGTACACACACACGCTAGTACACACACACACACACACACACACACACACACACACACACACACACACACACACACACACACACACACACACACACACACACACACACACACACACACTAGTACACACACACACTAGTACATACACAAGTACACACAGTGGTACACACAAACACACACTTTTACACACACTGGTACACACACTAGTACACACACATTAGTACACACACTAGTACACACACTGGTACACACACTAGTACACACACTAGTCACACACACAAGTACACACACTGGTATACACACACACACACACTGGTACACACACTGGTACACATACACACACTAGTACACACACTAGTACACACACTAGTACACACACTAGCACACACACACACTAGTACACACACTAGTACACACTCGTGGTGTGTGGTGCCTCCCAGTCCCTCTCTGGGTCCGTCTTGGTGCCTCCCAGTCCCTCTCTAGGTCCATCTTGGTACTACCCAGTCCCTCTCTGGGTCCATCTTGGTGCCACTCAGTCCCTCTCTGGGTCCGTCTTGGTGCCACCCAGTCCCTCTCTGACTCCATCTTGGTGCCACCCAGTCCCTCTCTGGGTCCATCTTGGTGCCACCCAGTCACTCTCTGGGTCCATCTTGGTGCCACCCAGTCCCTCTCTGACTCCATCTTGGTGCCACCCAGTCCCTCTCTAGGTCCATCTTGGTGCCACCCAGTCCCTCTCTGGGTCCATCTTGGTGCCACTCAGTCCCTCTCTGGGTCCATCTTGGTGCCACCCAGTCCCTCTCTGACTCCATCTTGGTGCCACCCAGTCCCTCTCTGGGTCCATCTTGGTGCCACCCAGTCCCTCTCTGACTCCATCTTGGTGCCACCCAGTCCCTCTCTGGGTCCGTCTTGGTGCCACCCAGTCCCTCTCTGGGTCCGTCTTGGTGCCACCCAGTCCCTCTCTGACTCCATCTTGGTGCCACCCAGTCCCTCTCTGACTCCATCTTGGTGCCACCCAGTCCCTCTCTGACTCCATCTTGGTGCCACCCAGTCCCTCTCTGACTCCATCTTGGTACCACCCAGTCCCTCTCTGACTCCATCTTGGTGCCACCCAGTCCCTCTCTGGGTCCGTCTTGGTACCTCCCAGTCCCTCTCTGGCTCCGACCCAAATGGAACCCTACTCCCTATATAGTGCACTACCTTGGCCAATAGGGCTCTGGTTTAAAGTAGTGCACTATATTGGGAATAGGGTGCCATTTGGGACGCAGCCTCGGACTCTGTACTACTGTGCGAGAAGTGTGTGTTGATGGTGAGGCTGATGTGTACACTGGAAGTTGGAGAGTGTGATGAGGGTTTTGGCAGCAGTGGAAAGGCCTCTGTATGAAGTCACAGCAAGGTAGGTTTGATCCTGCTCCAAACATACACACATACACACACTCACTTTAGTTTCTCCAGAATTTCCACTTCTGTTTCTTGTTGTGTTTGTCTTCTGTTTAAATGCATTGGCAATGCAAATGTTTTGCTGTCATGCCAATAAAGTAACCTGAATTAAATATAATTGGATTTAGCTGCAATCTCCAGATTGTTTCAAGCCCTGAGCCAAAATTGTCCATGAAACACAGAAACTAAAATTACAAACACATTGCAAGTAGACTGAAAAATGAAACGGTTAACTCGCTCTCTGTTGGTTTCCGCCTCGTTGATCTGCTCTTTCTCACTCTGAAATATCGTTTCACATGATCTCTCTCCCAATCTCTGTTTTAGTTTCACTGGTTCATCCATTTACAGAACACGTCTCTCTCTTTTGCTCTTCTCCTCTCTCCCTTTCCCCTTTTCTATTGTGAGAATCTCAGTATGGGGGTCACTGTGGACAGACGCAGGAGAAAAATCTCTCTCTCTCTCTGGGCATATTAGACAACATAGCCCAGGCAGTAGGAAGCTCTCTCATCCATTTATATGCAGATGACACAGCCTTATACTTAGCTGGCCCCTCCCTGGGTTGTGTTAAACGCTCTACAACAAAGCTTTCTTAGTGTCCAACAAGCTTTCTCTGCCCTTAACCTTGTTCTGAAAACCTCCAAAACAAAGGTCATGTGGTTTGGTAAAAATAAATTCCTTCTCCCCACTGGTGTGATTACTACCTCTGAGGGTTTAGAGCTTGAGGTAGTCACCTCATACAAGTACTTGGGAGTATGGCTAGATGGTACACTGTACTTCTCTCAGCACATATCAAAGCTGCAGGCTAAGGTTAAATCTAGTCTTGGTTTCCTCTATTGCAATTGCTCCTCTTTCACCACAGCTGAAAAACTAACCCTGATTCAGATGACCATGCTAGACTACTTAATAGATCTGCAGGTCAGATTTGCCACAAATGCTCCTTATAGGACACATCACTGCACTCTATACTCCTCTGTGAACTGGTCATCTCTGTATACCCGTCGCTAGACCCACTGGTTGATGCTTATTTATAAAACCCTCTTAAGCCTCACTCCCCCCATCTGAGATACCTACTGCAGCCCTCATCCTCCACATACAACACCCGTTCTGTCAGTCACATTCTGTTAAAGGTCCCCAAAGCACACACATCCCTGGGTCGCTCCCCTTTTCAGTTCGCTGCAGCTAGCGACTGGAACGAGCTGCAACAAACACTCAAACTGGACAGTTTTATCTCCAGCTCTTCATTCAAAGACTCAATCATGGACACTCTTACTGACAGTTGTGGCTGCTTTGCATGATGTATTGTCTCTACCTTCTTACCCTTTGTGCTGTTGTCTGTGCCCAATAATGTTTGTACCATGTTTTGTGCTGCTACCATGTGGTGCTGCTGCCATGTTGTGTTGCTACCATGTTGTTGTCATGTTGTGCTGCTAATCAAAGCAAATTTTTGTTGTCACATGCCCCGAATACAACAGGTGTAGACCTTACAGTGAAATGTTACTTACAAGCCCCTAACCAACAATGCAATACCCCCCCCCCCCAAAAAAAAGTTAGAGAGAAGAATGACAAATAGTTAAAGAGCAGCAGTAGATCACAATAGTGAGGCCATATACAGGGGGTACCGGTATAGAGTTAATGTGCTGGGGCACAGGTGTCGAGGTAATTGATGTAATATGTACATGTAGGTGGAGTTATTAAAGTGACTATGCATAGATAATAACAGAGAGTAGCAGCTCACAGAAGAGGGTGCAAATAGTCTGGGTAGCGTCACTGTGCTGCTAACAGTACACTCTTAGAAAAAATAGTTCCAAAAGGGTTCTGATGCTGTCCCCATAGGAGAATCCTTTTTGGTTCCAGGAAGAACCCTTTTTAGTTCTAGGTAGAACTCTTTTGGGTTCCAGGTAGAACCCTCTGTGGAGAGGGTTCTACCTGGAACTAAAAGTGGTTATTCAAGGGGTTCTCCTATGGGGACGGCCCAATAACCCTTTTTGGTTCTAGATAGCACCTTTTTTTCTAAGAGTGTATATCTTCCCCTTGCTGTGCCCGTCTGTACCACGGCTTGAGCTAGTGATGCTCTGCTTCCCAACCACACATGACCACCTGCTGGACAACGTACTAGCCAGTTGAGCCACTGAAAAGCTAGCAATTCAGCGGCGCGATTGGTGACATTTCAAGTTATGGGGTGAGTTAAACGGTACAATAGAGTTTAGGGGGTCCAGGGGTTCTGTTGTGCAGTGGTACGTGCTTGGAGGCCCTCGCCCACTGCGGAGGATGGTGGGCATGGGAGGGGTCCTGGGTGAAGCTCCAACTTGTGGAAAATACCCCCTAGACTACCCACTGCTTCCATAGAGCCCTCACTGCATTCTCAGCACTCAGTAGCAGCACAGCTTAATTTCTTACCCCTCTTCCATGCTGTTATATGACTTACGACCTGCTCCATAGCTGAGAGAGAGAGAGACAGAGAGACAGAGAGAGAGAGAGAGAGAGACCCCTGGGTGAATGAATGGAGTGAAGAAAGACCCCAGCATTGGGCTTCACCCTAACAATGGCTTTCTTCATTTATTACCATCCTTTACATCAGCACAATGATCTCTCAGCCTGGTCGTGACTGTCACTGGTTGGGCTCCTGGATGGGGCATAACTGAGACTGGACAGACTGTGTTTAGTTTGAACTAGCTCATGTGCCATTGTGTGCTGTTAGGCAGTGTTACGCACGTTAGGCAGCATTAGACACGTTAGGCAGGGATAGGCAGCGTTAGACACGTTAGGCAGTGTTAGACACGTTAGGCAGGGATAGGCAGCGTTAGACACGTTAGGCAGTGTTAGACACGTTAGGCAGCGTTAGACACGTTAGGCAGTGTTAGACACGTTAGGCAGGGATAGGCAGCGTTAGACACGTTAGGCAGTGTTAGACACGTTAGGCAGCGTTAGACACGTTAGGCAGCGTTAGACACGTTAGGCAGGGATAGGCAGTGTTAGACACGTTAGGCAGCATTAGACACGTTAGGCAGCGTTAGGCAGCGTTAGACACGTTAGGCAGCGTTAGACACGTTAGGCAGTGTTAGACACGTTAGGCAGGGATAGGCAGCGTTAGACACGTTAGGCAGTGTTAGACACGTTAGGCAGGGATAGGCAGCGTTAGGCAGTGTTAGACACGTTAGGCAGCGTTAGACACGTTAGGCAGTGTTAGACACGTTAGGCAGGGATAGGCAGCGTTAGACACGTTAGGCAGCGTTAGACATGTTAGGCAGGGATAGGCAGCGTTAGACACGTTAGGCAGTGTTAGACACGTTAGGCAGCGTTAGACACGTTAGGCAGCGTTAGACACGTTAGGCAGGGATAGGCAGTGTTAGACACGTTAGGCAGCGTTAGACACGTTAGACACGTTAGACCACGTTAGGCAGCGTTAGACACGTTCGACCGCGTTAGGCAGCGTTAGAAACGTTAGACCATGTTAGGCAGCATTAGACATGTTAGGCAGTGTTAGACACGTTAGGCAGCGTTAGACACGTTAGGCAGCATTAGACACGTTAGGCAGCGTTAGACACGTTAGACACGTTAGGCACGTTAGACACGTTAGGCAGCGTTAGACACGTTAGACACGTTAGGCAGCGTTAGACACGTTAGGCAGCGTTAGACACGTTAGGCAGCGTTAGACACGTTAGGCAGCATTAGACACAGGCAGCGTTAGACACGTTAGGCAGCGTTAGACACGTTAGGCAGCGTTAGACACGTTAGGCAGCGTTAGGCAGCATTAGACACGTTAGACACGTTAGGCAGCGTTAGACACGTTAGGCAGCGTTAGGCAGCGTTAGGCAGTGTTAGACACGTTAGACAGCATTATACACGTTAGGCAGCGTTGGGCAGCGTTAGGCAGTGTTAGACACGTTAGACAGCATTATACACGTTAGACCGCGTTAGGCAGCGTTATACACGTTAGGTAGCGTTAGACACGTTAGGCAGCGTTAGGCAGCGTTAGACACGTTAGACAGCATTATACACGTTAGGCAGCGTTAGGCAGCGTTAGGCAGCGTTAGGCAGCATTAGACACGTTAGGCAGCATTAGACACGTTAGACCGCGTTAGGCAGCATTATACACGTTAGGCAGCGTTAGGCAGCGTTAGGCAGCGTTAGGCAGCATTAGACACGTTAGACCGCGTTAGGCAGCGTTATACACGTTAGGCAGCGTTAGGCAGCATTAGACACGTTAGACACGTTAGGCAGCATTAGACACGTTAGACCGCGTTAGGCAGCGTTAGACACGTTAGACCGCGGTAGGCAGCATTAGACACGTTAGACTGCGTTAGGCAGCGTTAGACACGTTAGACCGCGTTAGGCAGCGTTAGACACGTTAGGCAGCATTAGACACGTTAGACACGTTAGGCAGCATTAGACACATTAGACCGCGTTAGGCAGCGTTATACACGTTAGGCAGCGTTAGGCAGCGTTAGGCAGCATTAGACACATTAGACACGTTAGGCAGCGTTAGACACGTTAGGCAGCATTAGACACGTTAGACCGCGTTAGGCAGCATTAGACACGTTAGACCGCGTTAGGCAGCGTTAGACACGTTAGACCGCGTTAGGCAGCGTTAGACACGTTAGGCAGCGTTAGGCAGCATCAGACACGTTAGACACGTTAGACACGTTAGGCAGCATTAGACACGTTAGACCGCGTTAGGCAGCGTTAGACACGTTAGACCGCGTTAGGCAGCGTTAGACACGTTAGGCAGCGTTAGGCAGCATTAGACACGTTAGGCAGCATTAGGCAGCATTAGACACGTTAGGCAGCGTTAGACACGTTAGGCAGCATTAGACACGTTAGACACGTTAGGCAGCATTAGACACGTTAGACCGCGTTATGCAGCGTTAGACACGTTAGGCAGCGTTAGGCAGCATTAGACACGTTAGGACACGCTTAGGCAGCGTTAGGACAGCGTTAGGCAGCGTTAGACAGCGTTAGGCAGCATTAGACACGTTAGGCAGCGGTTAGGACACGTTAGGCAGCATTAGACACATTAGACACGTTAGGCAGCGTTAGACACGTTAGGCAGCATTAGACACGTTAGACACGTTAGGCAGCATTAGACACGTTAGGCAGCATTAGGCAGCGTTAGGCACGTTAGACCGCGTTAGGCAGCATTAGGCAGCGTTAGACACGTTAGGCAGCATTAGGCAGCGTTAGACATGTTAGGCAGTGTTAGACACGTTAGGCAGCGTTAGGCAGCGTTAGACACGTTAGACACGTTAGGCAGCGTTAGACACGTTAGACTGCGTTAGGCAGCATTAGACACGTTAGACACGTTAGACCACGTTAGGCAGCGTTAGACACATTAGACCGCGTTAGGCAGCGTTAGACACGTTAGACCACGTTAGGCAGCATTAGACATGTTAGGCAGCGTTAGACACGTTAGGCAGCGTTAGACACGTTAGGCAGCATTAGGCAGCATTAGACACGTTAGGCAGCGTTAGACACGTTAGGCAGCATTAGACACGTTAGACACGTTAGGCAGCGTTAGACATGTTAGGCAGCGTTAGACACGTTAGGCAGCATTAGACACGTTAGACACGTTAGGCAGCGTTAGACACGTTAGACCGCGTTATGCAGCATTAGACACGTTAGACACGTTAGGCAGCATTAGACACATTAGACCGCGTTAGGCAGCGTTATACACGTTAGGCAGCGTTAGGCAGCGTTAGGCAGCATTAGACACGTTAGACACGTTAGGCAGCGTTAGACACGTTAGGCAGCATTAGACACGTTAGACCGCGTTAGGCAGCATTAGACACGTTAGACACGTTAGGCAGCATTAGACACGTTAGACCGCGTTAGGCAGCGTTAGACACGTTAGACCGCGTTAGGCAGCGTTAGACACGTTAGGCAGCGTTAGGCAGCATTAGACACGTTAGACACGTTAGGCAGCGTTAGACATGTTAGGCAGCGTTAGACACGTTAGGCAGCATTAGACACGTTAGACACGTTAGGCAGCGTTAGACACGTTAGACCGCGTTATGCAGCGTTAGACACGTTAGGCAGCGTTAGACACGTTAGGCAGCATTAGACACGTTAGGCAGCGTTAGACACGTTAGGCAGCATTAGACACGTTAGACACGTTAGGCAGCGTTAGACACGTTAGGCAGCATTAGACACGTTAGACACGTTAGGCAGCGTTAGACACGTTAGGCAGCGTTAGACACGTCAGACCGCGTTAGGCAGCGTTAGACACGTCAGACCGCGTTAGGCAGCGTTAGACACGTTAGGCAGCGTTAGGCAGCATTAAACACGTTAGACACGTTAGGCAGCGTTAGACACGTTAGGCAGCGTTAGACACGTTAGGCAGCATTAGACACGTTAGACACGTTAGGCAGCGTTGGACACGTTAGACCGCGTTATGCAGCGTTAGACACGTTAGGCAGCGTTAGGCAGCATTAGACACGTTAGACACGTTAGGCAGCGTTAGACACGTTAGGCAGCATTAGACACGTTAGACACGTTAGGCAGCGTTAGACACGTTAGGCAGCGTTAGACACGTTAGACCGCGTTAGGCAGCGTTAGACACGTTAGGCAGCGTTAGGCAGCATTAGACACGTTAGACACGTTAGGCAGCGTTAGACACGTTAGGCAGCGTTAGACACGTTAGGCAGCATTAGACACGTTAGGCAGCGTTAGACACGTTAGGCAGCATTAGACACGTTAGACACGTTAGGCAGCGTTAGACACGTTAGGCAGCATTAGACACGTTAGACACGTTAGGCAGCGTTAGACACGTTAGGCAGCGTTAGACACGTCAGACCGCGTTAGGCAGCGTTAGACACGTCAGACCGCGTTAGGCAGCGTTAGACACGTTAGGCAGCGTTAGGCAGCATTAAACACGTTAGACACGTTAGGCAGCGTTAGACACGTTAGGCAGCGTTAGACACGTTAGGCAGCATTAGACACGTTAGACACGTTAGGCAGCGTTGGACACGTTAGACCGCGTTATGCAGCGTTAGACACGTTAGGCAGCGTTAGGCAGCATTAGACACGTTAGACACGTTAGGCAGCGTTAGACACGTTAGGCAGCATTAGACACGTTAGACACGTTAGGCAGCGTTAGACACGTTAGGCAGCGTTAGACACGTTAGACCGCGTTAGGCAGCGTTAGACACGTTAGGCAGCGTTAGGCAGCATTAGACACGTTAGACACGTTAGGCAGCGTTAGACACTTTAGGCAGCGTTAGACACGTTAGGCAGCATTAGACACGTTAGACACGTTAGGCAGCGTTAGACACGTTAGACCGCGTTAGGCAGCGTTAGACACGTTACGCAGCGTTAGGCAGCATTAGACACGTTAGACACGTTAGGCAGCGTTAGACACGTTAGGCAGCGTTAGACACGTTAGGCAGCATTAGACACGTTAGGCAGCATTAGACACGTTAGACCACGTTAGGCAACATTAGACACGTTAGACCGCGTTAGGTAGCGTTAGACACGTTAGGCAGCGTTAGGCAGCATTAGACACGTTAGACACGTTAGGCAGCGTTAGACACGTTAGGCAGCGTTAGGCACGTTAGCAGCGTTAGGCAGCGTTAGCAGCGTTAGGCAGCATTAGGCCGCATTAGGCAGCGTTAGACACGTTAGGCAGCGTTAGGCAGCGTTAGACAACGTTGGGCAGCGTTAGACAGCGTTAGCAGCGTTAGGCAGCATTAGGCAGCGTTAGGCAGCGTTAGACATGTTAGGCAGCGTTAGACCACGTTAGGCTGTTGGTGCATCGATGGAGCCACAAGAAGCAGATTCTATACAGGCCGCTTTATTAAGGACGCAAACGGGGATAAACTGGGGAGGATAGGATGAGATGGTAGAGCTTTTCTCCTCCGTGATCATTGCTTTGTGATTTGAGGATTCTGCCACATTTTTGGGGGAATGAAACTTCAAAGAATCACATTTTACATAATCAGATTTTAATTAGGAGTAAAACGGAAGAGTTGATTCGACTTTGAAGAGTAAAGTCATTAAATACAGGCGTCTAGGTGTTCCTCTTTATTAGCCTGTCACAATAACAGATGAAGAGAGTTCCATTGTTGATTTGAATAACCTCTGACTGATAGAGAAATAACTTTATTTAAAGGCCAGGGCTCTGACTGATAGAGAAATAACTTTATTTAAAGGCCAGGGCTCTGACTGATAGAGAAATAACTTTATTTAAAGGCCAGGGCTCTGACTGATAGAGAAATAACTTTTTAAAGGCCAGGGCTCTGACTGATATAGAAATAACTTTTTAAAGGCCAGGGCTCTGACTGATAGAGAAATAACTTTTTAAAGGCCAGGGCTCTGACTGATAGAGAAATAACTTTTTAAAGGCCAGGGCTCTGACTGATATAGAAATAACTTTTTAAAGGCCAGGGCTCTGACTGATAGAGAAATAACTTTATTTAAAGGCCAGGGCTCTGACTGATAGAGAAATAACTTTATTTAAAGGCCAGGGCTCTGACTGATAGAGAAATAACTTTATTTAAAGGCCAGGGCTCTGACTGATAGAGAAATAACTTTATTTAAAGGCCAGGGCTCTGACTGATATAGAAATAACTTTATTTAAAGGCCAGGGCTCTGACTGATAGAGAAATAACTTTATTTAAAGGCCAGGGCTCTGACTGATATAGAAATAACTTTTTAAAGGCCAGGGCTCTGACTGATAGAGAAATAACTTTATTTAAAGGCCAGGGCTTTGGAGAAAATCCAGGTGAGAGAGTCTTCTACTCTGTTCTCCTAGATTCAAAAATTGGCGGCTGCTCATCGATTAGTCATGTTCCTTTGATGTGAGAGAGAGAGAGAGAGAGAGAGAGAGAGAGAGAGATTTTTAATATATACAGTTGAAGTCGGAAGTTATTAAGTCATTAAAACTCGGGTCAATTGTTTAACTTGGGTCAATGTACTTGTCTTCTTGCTCAGTTGTGCACCGGGGCCTCCCACTCCTCTTTCTATTCTGGTTAGAGCCATTTTACTCTGTTCTGTGAAGGGAGTAGTACACAGCGTTGTATGAGATCTTCAGTTTCATTGCAATTTCTCGCATGGAATAGCCTTCATTTCTCAGAACAAGAATAGACTGACGAGTTTCAGAAGAAAGTTATTTGTTTCTGCCCATTTTGAGCCTGTAATCGAACCCACAAATGCTGATGCTCCAGATACTCAACTAGTCTAAAGAAGGTCATTTTTATGACTTCTTTAATGAGCACAACAGTTTTCAGCTGTGCTAACATAATTGCAAAAGGGTTTTATAATGATCAATTAGCCTTATAAATTATAAACTTGGATTAGCTAACACAACGTGCCATTGGAACACAGGAGTGATGGTTGCTGATAATGGGCCTCTGTGCGCCTATGTAGATATTCCATAAAAAAATCTGCCGTTTCCAGCTACAACAGTCATTTACAACATTAACAATGTCTACACTGTATTTCTGATCAATTTGATGTTATTTTAATGGACAAAAAATGAGCTTTTCTTTCAAAAACAAGGACATTTCTAAGTGACCCCAAATTTTTGAACGGTCGTGTATATATGCGTATAGAGAGAGAGGCTCCCCTCCATTTTGATTTATTGTGTCATAACGAGACGAGCCCCTTCTGCCGTCTTGATCAAATCAGATTTAGCTGATGGATGGATGGAGGGATGGGCAGATGGAAGGATGGGCAGATGGAGGGATGGGCAGATAGAAGGATGGAGGGATGGTCAGATGGATGGATGGATGGGAAGATGGAATGATGGGCAGGTGGAAGGAGGGGCAGATGGAGGCATGGGCAGTTGGAAGGACAAGGGATGGAGGGATGGGCAGATGGAAGGATGGGCAGATGGATGGATGGGCAAATGGAAGGATGGAGGGATAGGCAGATGGAGAGATGTGGAGAAGGAGATAGCAGCAATGAATATGTTTCCCTGTGGACCTTTCTTCTCTTCATAGCTCTGTTTTTTGGCTGCATGGCTGCATAGCTGGATGGCTGCATGGCTGCATGGCTGCTGCTTGTGCTCTGAGTGCTAGCGCCGCCACATTCATGTGCTGACACCTTGGTTTTGTATTTTCTAAAACTAACCTTGTGATGACCCCATGCATGCTCCCACAGTGTTATGTCTGTCTCCTCCAAAATATATTAGTCTAGGGCAAAATTCACAGAGGAGGGAGCTTGTTGTTCACATATACACAGCAATGTTGCTTGTTTTTATGTGAAGCCTTTAATGGGTACATGCAAACAGCTGAGCAAAGCAGGGTGGTGACAGGCATGTCAGAGCCTGTTTGAACTTAATGGTAATTGGTTGATTGTGCCAAGTCCAATTATCCTGTGTGACTTGTTTTTACATTTACATTTTAGTAATTTAGCAGATGCACTTCTCCAGAGTGACTTTTCATACATTTCATTTCATGCATATTTTTTATTTTTTTGTGCATTGGCCCCCCGTGGGAATCGAACCCACAACCCTGGCGTTGCACACACCATGCTCTACCAACTGAGCCACAGGGAAGGCCTTGTGACTGTTGGTGGGGCAGGAACAAAGCCTTTAGAAGATGTTGGTTTGTCTTGCACTATTCTTGAATATTGAAAATTCAAAGAGACCCCACAGACAAATGTTGTCTTTTTCTGCCTGAATTGTGAAGATAAAAGGGGGTGGGGCAAATGCAGAGGACTGCTCATGCAGAGAGATATAGAGAGACAGAGACCTGCTGATGCAGAGAGACAAGGCAAGAAGGGCCTTCTACACCATCAGAAGGAACATAAATTTCGACATACCAATTAGGATCTGGCAAAAAATACTTGAATCAGTTATAGAACCCTTTGCCCTTTATGGTTGTGAGGTCTGGGCTCCGCTCACCAACCAAAAATATCCTCTGTGTACAACGAAAAAAGCAAATAATGCATGCAGAGCAGAATTAGGCTGATGCCCACTAATTATCAAAATCCAGAAAATAGCTGTTAAATTCTACAACCAGCTAAAAGAAAGCGATTCCCAAACCTTCCATATCAAAGCCATCACCTACAGAGAGATGAACCTGGAGAAGAGTCACCTAAGCAAGCTGGTCCTGGGGCTCTGTTCACAAACACAAACAGACCCCACAGAGCCCCAGGACAGCAACACAATTAGACCCAACCAAATCATGAGAAAACTAAAAGATAATTAGTTGACACATTGGAAAGAATTAACAAAAAAACTGAGCAAACTAGAATGTTATTTGGCCATAAACAGAGAGTACACATTGGCAGAATACCTGACCACTGTGACTGACCCAAACTTAAGGAAATCTTTGACTATGTACAGACTCAGTGAGTATAGCCTTGCTATTGAGAAAGGCCCCCGTAGGCAGACCAGGCTCTCAAGAGAAGACAGGCTATATGCACACTGCCCACAAAATGAGGTGGAAACAGAGCTGCACTTCCGAACCTCCTGCCAAATGTATGACCATATTAGAGACACATATATTTTACACATATTTTTTACACAGACCCACAAAGAATTAGAAAACAAATCCAATTTTGATACTCCCATATCTACTGGCTGAAATACCACAGTGTGCCATCACAGCAGTAAGATTTGTGACCTGTTGCCGCAAGAAAAGGGCAACCAGTGAAGAACAAACACCATTGTAAGTACAACCCAGATTTATTTATTTTTCCTTCTGTACTTTAACTATTTGCACATTGTTACCACACTGTATATAATATGACATTTGAAATGTCTCTATAGCTTTGGAACTTTTGTGAGTTTAATGTTTACTATTCATTATATATTTTTTATTTCACTTTTGTTTGTTATCTATTTCACTTGCTTTGAGATAGAAAGAGAGAGAGAAAGACTATTTATCTTGCTAAAAAGAAGCTGCTTAACGCTGCCTGTTGCTGCCTGTCTGTACTGTATCCTCTCCAGATTTATTACATTTCTTCTTTCCACAACCCCAATCTTAGATCGATGCTTTGTGTTGTCTAGAATTGTTTGTGGTTGCTATTGGCTTTTTAATAAAGGGATGGAGGGATGGAGGGATGGAGAGATAAAGGAATGGGCAGATGGAGAGATGAGCAGATGGAGGAATGGGCGGATGGAGGTATCGAGGGATGGAGGGAGGGGTGGAGGGATGGGGGGTGGATGGAGGCATGAGAGAATGGGCAGATGGAGGGATGGGCAGATAGAGGGATGGGCAGATGGAGGGATGGGTAGATGGAGGGATGGCAGATGGAGGAATAGGTAGATGGATGGATGGACAGATGGATGTATGGAAGGATGGGCAGATGGAAGGATGGGTAGATGGATTGATGGAGGGATGGAGAGATGGATGGAAGGATGGGCAGATGGATGGAAGGATGGGCAGATGGAGGGATGGGCAGATGGATGGAGGGATGGACAGATGGAGGGATGGGCAGATGGAGGGATGGGAAGATGGAGGGATGGGCAGATGGATGGAGGGATGGATGGGCAGATGGAAGGATGGGCAGATGGATGGAGGGATGGACAGATGGAGGGATGGGCAGATGGAGGGATGGGAAGATGGAGGGATGGGCAGATGGATGGAGGGATGGATGGGCAGATGGAAGGATGTGGAGAAGGAGATCACAGCAGTGAAGGTGTTTCTCAGCGGACCTTTCTTCTCTTCACAGCTCTGTTTTTGGGCTGGTTGACTGCATGGCTGGATGGCTGCATAGCTGGATGGCTGCATGACTGGATGGCTGCATGGCTGGATGGCTGCATGGCTGGTTGACTGCATGGCTGGATGGCTGCATGGCTGGTTGACTGCATGGCTGGATGGCTGCATGACTGGATGGCTGCATGGCTGGATGGCTGCATGGCTGGATGGCTGCATGGCTGGATGGCTGCATGGCTGGTTGACTGCATGGCTGGATGGCTGCATGGCTGGTTGACTGCATGGCTGGATGGCTGCATGACTGGATGGCTGCATGGCTGGATGGCTGCATGACTGGATGGCTGCATGGCTGGATGGCTGCATGGCTGGATGGCTGCATGGCTGCATGGCTGCATGGCTGGATGGCTGCATGGCTGGATGGCTGGATGGCTGCATGGCTGGATGGCTGGATGGCTGCATGGCTGGATGGCTGGATGGCTGCATGGCTGGATGGCTGCATGGCTGGATGGCTGCATGGCTGGATGGCTGCATGGCTGGATGGCTGGATGGCTGCATGGCTGGATGGCTGGATGGCTGGATGGCTGCATGGCTGGATGGCTGGATGGCTCGTGCTCTGAGTGCTAGCGCTGCCGCATTCATGTGCTGATGCCTTTTTTTGTGTTGTTTTCTAAAACTAACCTTGTGATGACCCCATGCATGCTCCCACAGTGGTATGTCTGTCTACTCCAAAATATATTTGAGAGAGAGAGAGAGAGATTTAATATTTAAAGGTAAAATGGGAACCCTCTCTCAATGGCAGCCAAGGAGTGACATTCTTATGACCCCACTAGAAAATGTGAAAACAGAGTGAAAATACTCATTCCCCTCAGTGGGCTTTTACAAATAAAGCCAAACAGTATGGGAAGTTGGTGCTTACAGTGTTTTTGGTGCTTACAGTATTTTGTGAGTAGCAGCGACAGTATTTTGATGCTCCCAACAAACTAAGCATTGACATCCAAAGAGTGAATGCATTATCAGTAAGTGAGAAAATATGATATTCTATTTGATCAAGTCAACTTTTAGGGGTAAAGTTTGTCTTAAAAGTGAGTGTTCATCATCTTGGTTTTTAGACATATTTTGATGTATTTCATTTCCTTGTTTGTAAGCAGTCACCTACTGCTGCGTCACCTCTTTTGAAGTCGGCAAAATATGGTTTCTAGTGGCACTGCAGGTTTTCCCACAGACCAGTTTAATTTGAACAACCGCAAAACATCTACGCTTTGGAGTTTTTGGAGTCTGTGTGGAATGAAAAACGTGTGGAAAAGGGCAGATGGAGGTGTTAGGTAATGAGACTGTCGTTTGAATTATGGATGCCAGGTTGAACCAAAGCGAGCAGAATGGCGTAACACATATTACCCCCATCTAGCATGACAACAGGCCTTTTCATAGAAGTCCTACCTTGCCCCCACCTTGCCTTGCACAGAGCTTGGCCTTCATGGTGAATGCTCCTGGAGAGACGTACCTCTCCGCCTCCTATCTGTGTGTGTGTGTGTGTGTGTGGCACGTGTGTGTTTGTGTGTGTGCTTGTTATGTGATTGTGTGTGTGTGTGTGTGTGTGTGCTTGTTATGTGATTGTGTGTGTGCGTGTGTGTGCTTGTTATGTGATTGTGTGTGTGTGTGTGTGTGTGTGTGTGTGTGTGTGTGTGTGTGTGTGTGTGTGTGTGTGTGTGTGTGTGTGTGTGTGTGTGTGTGTGGTGTGTGTGTGTGTGTGTGTGTGTGTGTGTGGTGTGTGTGTGTGTGGTGTGTGTGTGTCTTCATTCTGACTGACATTCTGAGAGGCTAGACCTCACTGCAGGTCTTTGACTGTTCCCTCTACGGACTAGGCTTCTGAAAATATTTACATTTAATGGTTTATTCATCAGCAGAAGGAAACTGTGTTGTCTGTGCTGTAGCCTTTGCATGAGAGAAAATCTGGTGGTTTTCAGCTGAGAGCGTTATCGGCTACTGGACAAACATGATATGGTAAGGATATTGCAGTTAGTTTGAATACTCTCTAAGCTTTCTGTTGAGACCCATTTAAAAAGTGGAACATTTTGACACTGTCCAGATAGAAAAGAGCAGACCAAGACCAAGCTACTACCACTACTACTAATTCTACTATGACTACGACTACTACTATTACTACTACTGCTACTAATACTACTACTAATACTACTACGAATACTACTATTACTACTACTGCTACTACCACTACTACTAATACTACTACGGCTACGACTACTACTATTACTACTACTGCTACTAATACTACTAGTAATACTACTACGACTACTACTATTACTACTACTGCTACTACCACTACTACTAATACTACTACGACTACTACTATTACTACTACTGCTACTAATACTACTACGACTATGAATACTACTGCTACTAATACTACTACTAATACTACTACGACAACTACTATTACTACTACTGCTACTAATACTACTAGTAATACTACTACGACTACTACTATTACTACTACTGCTACTACCACTACTACTAATACTACTACGACAACTACTATTACTTCTACTGCTACTACCACTACTACTAATACTACTACGACTACTACTAGTACTACTACTGCTACTAAAACTACTTTTATTACTACTACAACTAATACTGTCACTACTACTGCTACTAATACTGCTACTAATACTGCTACTAATACTACTACTACAACTCCTGCTACTACTACCACTACTACTGCTACTACTACCTGTACTACTGCTACTACTACTACTACTACTACTACTACCTCTACTACTGCTACTGCTGCTGATGCTACTACTGCTTCTACTACCTGTACTACTACTACTACTACTACTACCTCTACTACCGTTACTGCTGCTGCTGCTACTACTACTACTGCTCTGTTGCTAATACTACTATTGCTACTACTACCTGTACTACTGCTACTACTACTACTACTACCTCTACTGCTGCTACTGCTACTGCTGCTACTACTACTACTGTTGGTAATATTACTACTGCTACTACTACTACTGTTGGTAATATTACTACTGCTACTACTACTACTGTTGGTAATATTACTACTGCTATTACTACTACTACTACTGCTGCTGCTGCTGCTACTACTACTACTGCTACTAGTACTACTGTTACTACTACTACTACTACTGATAATACTGCTACTACTACTACTACTACTACTACTATTGGTAATACTACTACTCCTACTACTACTACTATTGCTACTACCACTACCACTACTACTACTACTACTATTACTACCACCACTACTACCTCTACTACTGCTACTACTACTATAATTGCTACTACTACTACTACTACTACTACTACTACTACTACTACTGCTACTACTACCACCACTACTACTACTACTGCTACTACTACTATAATTGCTACTACTACTACTACTACTACTACTACTACTACTGCTACTACTACCACCACTACTACTACTACTGCTACTACTACTACTATTGCTTCTACTACTACTGCTACTGCTACTACTACTACTACTACTACTACTACTACTACACAGTCCAATGATAAAAAATTGCTTGTGAAAATGGCAGTATAACAATTGCTACCAGCCTTGGCTCAGGCACAAGCCTCTGATGTATTTTCCGTGTGTGCGGGGGAATGTCTCCTAAAACACAAACAGCCCAAGCTAATTAAAACTTGAGCGGTAACACGAAACACACAAACAAGGGGAGTACACTTTGACAGATTGGTGTTGGAGGGAAAATACATGTACAGCTGAGGTGTGTCTCTGCGCACGCATACATGGCTACCAGAGGAGGCTGGTGGGCGGAGATATAGGAGAATGGGCTCATTGTAATGGCAGGAATGGTATAAATGGAACGGCATACAACACATGAAAACTGTGTGTTTGATGTGTTTTATACCTTTTTATTCCATTCCAGCCATTACCATGAGCCCTTCCTCCTATATCTCCGCCCAGCAGCCTCCTCTGGTGCGTTGGGAGGGCAGTCGTGTGCTCCTCTAAGGTGGCAGACGGAACTGTGTACACGCCGTGTTGATTTAGCTTTATAGGCACAGGAAGTCAGACCAGATGCTCTTATCAAACCACCCTGTGTTGACTGGCAGAGCCTGTCATTTACTAAAGCACCAGATTCTTTCTCCTTTTCCACCATCAGGGCACGCACACACACACACACACACACACACACACACACACACACACACACACACACACACACACACACACACACACACACACATACGACTGGCAGAATTCAACCCTATTATAATCTCTGCAGGTGCTATCCCCAGTAGAAGACAGAGGTTTGATTTGACTTGATCTGATTTTTGATTTGAGGTATTAGAGGGATTAATGTCATAATATTTCACATTTTTAGAGGACTGCTTCCTACTTCTCTATGCCGTCTCTCTGACTCACTCTCTAGTCAGTTGATATGGCAGAGATCATTCATACCTTTTTAGCATAACCATGGTACAGAACAAACAGCCCTCCACTGTGGAACCAAGGTACAGGACAAGGACCACTCCACCATGGAACCATGGAACCATGGTACAGAACAAACAGCCCTCCACTGTGGAACCAAGGTACAGGACAAGGACCACTCCACCATGGAACCATGGTACAGAACAAACAGCCCTCCACTGTGGAACCAAGGTACAAGACAAGGACCACTCCACCATGGAACCATGGAACCATGGTACAGAACAAACAGCCCTCCACTGTGGAACCAAGGTACAGGACAAGGACCACTCCACCACTCCACCATGGAACCATGGTACAGAACAAACAGCCCTCCACTGTGGAACCAAGGTACAGGACAAGGACCACTCCACCGTGGAACCATGGAACCATGGTACAGAACAAACAGCCCTCCACTGTGGAACCAAGGTACAGGACAAGGACCACTCCACCATGGAACCATGGTACAGAACAAACAGCCCTCCACTGTGGAACCAAGGTACAGGACAAGGACCACTCCACCATGGAACCATGGAACCATGGTACAGAACAAACAGCCCTCCACTGTGGAACCAAGGTACAGGACAAGGACCACTCCACCGTGGAACCATGGAACCATGGTACAGAACAAACAGCCCTCCACTGTGGAACCAAGGTACAGGACAAGGACCACTCCACCGTGGAACCAAGGTACAGGACAAGGACCACTCCACCGTGGAACCAAGGTACAGGACAAGGACCCCTCCACTGTGGAACCAAGGTACAGGACAAGGACCCCTCCACTGTGGAACCAAGGTACAGGACAAGGACCCCTCCACTGTGGAACCAAGGTACAGGACAAGGACCCCTCCACTGTGGAACCAAGGTACAGGACAAGGACCCCTCCACTGTGGAACCAAGGTACAGGACAAGGACCCCTCCACTGTGGAACCAAGGTACAGGACAAGGATAGGTGGATATAACATAGGAGGGGCCATTTACTTCCAACAATTCCTCCTTTAATCTCTCCAGTCTCTCACATCTCAATCTTTCCAACAAAAACCGAGCTGTTATTAAGGAAACATGCAGTTCACAAGGGCCTTCAAGTGCACACACTCGATGTGCATTATTTAGTTTCTATCTCTATCTTTTGTCAATGTCTTGTTCTTCTCCTGAGGTTGCTCCTTTTGGTCCTGCACATTTTCCCCGCATGTGTTTTCAGCCGGTGTGTCATATCTCGTGTGTTCAGCTGTTGGGTCATACATGTATCTCGTGTGTTCAGCTGTTGTGTCATATCTTGGGGTGAAAACAGATTATGTACAAGATATTGTGTAGTGTGTGTTCATTTTAGGTGAAATATTGAGGCCCTCACGCTCTACATTTTGTAGCTGAGTTATTTTAAAGCGTTTGAGATATTGCAAGGCTTCTCAAATCTCCTTTAGACACTTGTCTAAAGGAGATTTGAACAACCAATATCTGAACCTTGAACTAATTTCTTAACCTATTTTCTTAAACCCATCAGAAGTGTTTTACATGGAGAAAAGCAAATTGCTGCTACTGTTCTATGAGTCATCTCTGTGTGTCTGTGTGTCTCTCTGTGTGTGTGTCTCTCTGTGTGTCTCTCTGTGTGTCTGTGTGTCTCTCTGTGTGTCTGTGTGTCTCTCTGTGTGTCTGTGTGTCTCTCTGTGTGTATATATGTGTGTGTCTCTGTGTGTCTGTGTGTCTCTCTGTGTGTGTATGTGTCTCTCTGTGTGTCTGTGTGTCTCTCTGTGTGTGTATGTGTGTCTCTCTGTGTGTCTGTGTGTCTCTCTGTGTGTGTATGTGTGTGTGTCTTTCTGTGTGTCTGTGTGTCTCTGTGTGTGTGTCTCTGTGTGTGTCTCTGTGTGTGTGTGTCTCTCTGTGTGTCTGTGTGTCTCTCTGTGTGTCTGTGTGTCTCTCTGTGTGTGTATGCGTGTGTGTTTCTCTGTGTGTGTATGTGTCTCTCTGTGTGTGTATGCATGTGTGTTTCTCTGTGTGTGTATGTGTGTGTGTCTCTCTGTGTGTCTGTGTCTCTCGCTGTGTGTCTGTGTCTCTCTGTGTGTGTATGTGTGTCTCTCTGTGTGTCTGTGTGTCTCTCTGTGTGTGTATGCGTGTGTGTTTCTCTGTGTGTGTATGTGTGTGTGTCTCTCTGTGTGTGTATGCGTGTGTGTCTCTCTGTGTGTTTGTGTGTCTCTGTGTGTGTGTCTCTGTTTGTGTCTCTCTGTGTGTGTGTCTCTCTGTGTGTCTGTGTGTCTCTCTGTGTATGTCTGTGTGTCTCTCTGTGTGTCTCTCTGTGTGTCTGTGTCTCTCGCTGTGTGTCTGTGTCTCTCTGTGTGTGTCTGTGTCTCTCTGTGTGTCTGTGTGTCTCTCTGTGTGTGTATGCGTGTGTGTTTCTCTGTGTGTGTATGTGTGTGTGTCTCTCTGTGTGTGTATGCGTGTGTGTCTCTCTGTGTGTTTGTGTGTCTCTGTGTGTGTGTCTCTGTTTGTGTCTCTCTGTGTGTGTGTCTCTCTGTGTGTCTGTGTGTCTCTCTGTGTATGTCTGTGTGTCTCTCTGTGTGTCTCTCTGTGTGTCTGTGTCTCTCGCTGTGTGTCTGTGTCTCTCTGTGTGTGTCTGTGTCTCTCTGTGTCTGTGTGTTTCTCTGTGTGTCTGTGTGTCTCTCTGTGTGTGTATGTGTGTCTCTCTGTGTGTCTGTGTGTCTCTCTGTGTGTGCATGTGTGTGTGTATTTCTGTGTGTCTGTGTGTCTCTGTGTGTGTGTCTGTGTGTGTGTCTCTGTGTGTGTCTCTCTGTGTGTCTGTGTGTCTCTCTGTGTGTCTGTGTGTCTCTCTGTGTGTGTATGCGTGTGTGTTTCTCTGTGTGTGTATGTGTCTCTCTGTGTGTATGCGTGTGTGTTTCTCTGTGTGTGTATGTGTGTGTGTCTCTCTGTGTGTCTCTCTGTGTGTCTGTGTCTCTCTCTGTGTGTCTGTGTGTCTCTCTGTGTGTGTATGCGTGTGTGTTTCTCTGTGTGTGTATGTGTGTGTGTCTCTCTGTGTGTGTATGCGTGTGTGTCTCTCTGTGTGTTTGTGTGTCTCTGTGTGTGTGTCTCTGTTTGTGTCTCTCTGTGTGTCTATGTGTCTCTCTGTGTATGTCTGTGTGTCTCTCTGTGTGTCTCTCTGTGTGTCTGTGTCTCTCGGTGTGTGTCTGTGTGTCTCTCTGTGTCTGTGTGTTTCTCTGTGTGTGTCTGTGTGTCTCTCTGTGTCTGTGTGTTTCTCTGTGTGTGTGTGTCTGTGTGTATGTGTCTCTTCTCATTGCTCGTGGGTTTGCCTCATCAGAAAATTTGGCTAATAATAATAATATGAATAATAATACAACTAATTTACCTGCCATACATCATGATTAAGGCCCATGAATGAACCCACTCCCCAGAGTGGGTAATGAATGAACCCACAGCCTCAGAGTGGATAATGAATGAACCCACAGCCCCAGAGTGGGTAATGAATGAACCCACAACGCCAGAGTGGATAATGAATGAACCCACAGCCTCAGAGTGGATAATGAATGAACCCACAGCCCCAGAGTGGGTAATGAATGAACCCACAGCCTCAGAGTGGATAATGAATGAACCCACAGCCCCAGAGTGGGTAATGAATGAACCCACAACGCCAGAGTGGATAATGAATGAACCCACAGCCTCAGAGTGGATAATGAATGAACCCACAGCCCCAGAGTGGGTAATGAATGAACCCACAGCCTCAGAGTGGGTAATGAATGAACCCACAACGCCAGAGTGGGTAATGAATGAACCCACAACGCCAGAGTGGATAATGAATGAACCCACAATGCCAGAGTGGATAATGAATGAACCCACAATGCCAGAGTGGGTAATGAATGAACCCACAATGCCAGAGTGGATAATGAATGAACCCACAACCCCAGAGTGGGTAATGAATGAACCCACAGCCTCAGAGTGGATAATGAATGAACCCACAACCCCAGAGTGGGTAAGGGGTGAAACAGAGAATGGGAGAGGAGTGTGGCCAGTTAATGTAATAATGAATCATATTGAATGATATTCCTATCAGGCGTTATTACCGTTCGGCCTGTTGTGCTCACCGTACTAGGATGTGTAGAGACCATTATATACCAAATAGATATTATCCATCTGCAACATAAGTATGAAATTGAAAACAAATATGGGGTCTGTGTTAGATATGCTCTCCCGTCTCAGTCTGAATGTCTGTCTGTGTGCATGTGTACGTGTGTGCATGCACAAGTGCGTGTGCATACTTGCTTGTGTTTGTGTGTGTATCTTTGCAGAACATCCTGGGATACCAACAAACAGATATGTAAATAACTAATTAGTGGCAGTGTGGATTCTGGCGGGCCTTTCAGTGCCAGGGTCACAGCAGGAGGGCCAGAACCTGGTTGTATCCAGAGCCGAGACGCCTCTCCACTCAGCTCCCCATGGCATTAATCAGCTAGTGTAGGAGAGATGGAACCTGGGATACTCTTCTTATCCTCAAACATTACTCATCTTTACGTCTCTCTCTCTGTCTCTCTCACTTTCTAACTATCCCAGTACGTGTTTCCATCACATCCTTATTTTGCCTGAACTTGTCAACTTTCCATTTCCTATTTTTCATTGGGAAGAGACCGAAAAAAGAATCCTAAGGGATGCCATCAGAGAGGCCCAACTTCGCATGGGGCCATCTCGACGTGACTTCCTTCTCTCCCTAGTTCTTTTTAAATAGCAAATGGAACATCATATTTTTGTGATATTTTCAGTAGGTTCAATGCAACTATGTAACTGTGAGTGAAACAAAAAAAGGCAATTAGCTAGATAATTTAATGCAGTGGAACTTACGACAGTGGTGGTGGACAATTCAAATCAAATCAAATGTATTTATATAGCCCTTCTTAGATCAGCTGATATCTCAAAGTGCTGTTCAGAAACCCAGCCTAAAACCCCAGACAGCAAGCAATGCAGGTGTAGAAGCACGGTGGCTAGGAAAAACTCCCTAGAAAGGCCGAAACCTAGGAAGAAACCGAGAGAGGAACCAGGCTATGAGGGGTGGCCAGTCCTCTTCTGGCTGTGCCGGGTGGAGATTATAACAGAACATGGCCAAGATGTTCAAATGTTCATAAATGACCAGCATGGTCAAATAATAATAATCACAGTAGTTGTCGAGGGTGGAACAGGTCAGCACCTCAGGAGTAAATGTCAGTTGGCTTTTCATAGCCGATCTTTGAGAGTATCTCTACCTCTCCTGCTGTCTCTAGAGAGTTGAAAACAGCAGGTCTGGGACAGGTAGCATGCTCGGTGAACAGGTCAGGGTTCCATAGCCGCAGGCAGAACAGTTGAAACTGGAGCAGCAGCACGGCCAGGTGGACTGGGGACAGCAAGGAGTCATCATGCCAGGTAGTCCTGAGGCATGGTCCTAGGGCTCAGGTCCTCCGAGAGAGGGAAAGAAAGAGAGAAAGAGAATTAGAGAGAGCATACTTAAATTCACACAGGACACCAGATAAACAGGATAAATACTCCAGATATAACAGACTGACCCTAGCCCACCGACACAAACTACTGCAGCATAAATACTGGAGGTTGAGACAGGAGGGGTCAGGAGACACTGTGGCCCCATCCGATGATACCCCCGGACAGTGCCAAACAGGCAGGATATAACCCCACCCACTTTGCCAAAGCACAGCACCCACACCACTAGAGGGATATCTTCAACCACCAACTTACCATCCTGAGACAAGCCCGAGTACAGCCCACAAAGATCTCTGCCACGGCACAACCCAAGGGGGGGGGGGGGGGGGGGGGGCGCCAACACAGACAGGAAGACCACGTCAGTGACTCAACCCACTCAAGTGACGCACCCCTCCTAGGGACGGCATGGAAGAGCACCAGTAAGCCAGTGACTCAGCCCCTGTAATAGGGTTAGAGGCAGAGAATCCCAGTGGAGAGAGGGGAACCAGCCAGGCAGAGACAGCAAGGGCGGTTCGTTGCTCCAGTGCCTTTCCGTTCACCTTCACACTCATGGGCCAGACTACACTCAATGATAGGACCTACTGCAGAGATGAGTCTTCAATAAAGACTTAAAGGTTGAGACCGAGGCTGTGTCTCTCACATGGGTAGGCAGATCATTCCATAAAAATTTAGCTCTATAGGAGAAAGCCCTGCCTCCAGCTGTTTGCTTAGAAATTCTAGGGACAATTAGAAGGCCTGCATCTTGTGACCATAGCGTACGTGTAGGTAAGATAGGTAGGAGCAAGCCCATGTAATGCTTTGTAGGTTAGCAGTAAAACCTTGAAATCAGCCCTCGCCTTAACAGGAAGCCAGTGTAGGGAGGCTAGCACTGGAGTAATATGATCACATTTTTTGGTTCTAGTCAGGATTCTAGCAGCCGTATTTAGCACTAACTGAAGTGTATTTAGTGCTTTATCCGGGTAGCCAGAAAGTAGAGCATTGCAGTAGTCTAACCTAGAAGTAAGAAAAGCATGGATACATTTTTCTGCATCATTTTTGGACAGAAAATGTTGGATTTTTGCAATGTTACGTAGATGGAAAAAAGCTGTCCTTGAAACAGTCTTGATATGTTCGTCAAAAGAGAGATCAGGGTCCAAAGTAACGCCGAGGTCCTTCACAGTTTTATTTCAGATGACTGTACAACCATCAAGATTAATTGTCAGATTCAACAGAAGATCTCTTTGTTTCTTGGGACCTAGAACAAGCATCTCTTTTTTGTCCGAGTTTAAAAGTAGAACGTTTGCAGCCATCCACTTCCTTATGTCTGAAACACAGGCTTCCAGCGAGGGCAATTTTGGGGCTTCACCATGTTTCATTGAAATGTACAGCTGTGTGTCAAGTTAACATTATGTTTTCTAATTACATCCCCAAGAGGTAAAATATATAGTAAAAACAATAGTGGTCCTAAAACGGAACCTTGAGGAACACCGAAATTTACAGATGATTTGTCAGAGGACAAACCATCCACAGAGACAAACTGATATCTTTCCAACAGATAAGATCTAAACCAGGCCAGAACTTGTCCGTGTAGACCAATTTGGGTTTCCAATCTCTCCAAAAGAATGTGGTGATCGATAGTATGAAAAGCAGCACTAAGGTCTAGGAACACGAGGACAGATGCAGAGCCTCGGTCTGACGCCATTAAAAGGTCATTTACCACCTTCACAAGTGCAGTCTCAGTGCTATGATGGGGTCTAAAACCAGACTGAAGCATTTCGTATACATTGTTTTTCTTTAGGAAGGCAGTGAGTTGCTGCACAACAGCTTTTTCTAAGCTTTTTGAGAGGAATGGGAGATTTGATATAGGCCGATAGTTTTTTATATTTTCTGGGTCAAGGTTTGGCTTTTTCAAGAGAGGCTTTATTACTGCCACTTTTAGTGAGTTTGGTACACATCCGGTGGATAGAGAGCCATTTATTATGTTCAACATAGGAGGGCCAAGCACAGGAAGCAGCTCTTTCAGTAGTTTAGTTGGAATAGGGTCCAGTTGTGTCCTTCGTCCCTAGTGGTCAATAACAAGCACTGTCCTCCATTAGAGAGGCAGCTTAAGGCTTCCCTCAGATGTATTGCTTTCCATAGGGGATAATGGAACAACATCCAACATGCACCAAAGTGCCCACGGCAGAGATTTCCACTCACCATGCTGGAATGGTACCTGACTCCTCTGTCTGGTTATTTGAATGCAGTTGTCACCGCGTTAAAGCAAGTGTTGACTCTGTTCCTCGCTACAATCAATCACTCACTCCTCATCGGACTGCTTGAACAACACGGTGCCACAGCACACATCTGGGAAGCAGGCCTCCCACGCTGCTGCCTGTTATTTGTTGTCACTCTATGCCTGTGTTTGCTTGGACTGGGATAGTAACTACATCACTGTTGAGCCTCTTTGTTTGACAACTGCAGTCCAATTAACTAATGACTTGTTGATGAAGTCACAACAGTTTACAAAGCTGAGTCAATCACTGGCTGCGAGCTCAGTGAGTGGAGTGAGGTCAACGCACGGCAGAGCTCTTGGAGTAGGGTTAGAGAGTAGTGGCGACTGGGTAGTGATGGGCTTATAGAAAGTCCACAGCTGCAACTTTCAAAGAGGACTAAACACTTCACCTTTGACATGTTGGAAGCGAAGCGGATAAGTTTTATTGCCCTCTGTTTGGATGGACCTGTAGTTTATTACCCCTGGCAGGGCTTTGGGCCGTTCTGCTCCCTGTTGGTTTTCTCAACAGAGAGCATGTGCATTTTGTTTATGTTACCCTACTCGGCCAAACAGCGGCTTAAGAAAACATAAAATAATGAAAGAAGCCTGACTGACTGACTGATGGACCAAAGGCCACAGGCATTCTACTAATTGTCTTATTTAAAGCAAACATCACAAGATGGAGGAGAAAGAGGAAAGGGCCTTTAACGGCCTGGTCTTTAAGACCCGTCTGCTATCCTGGAGGGAAAGGCAGAAAGGGGGAACGGAAGGAGGAGGCAAGGAG